>NC_031677.1:670453-825785 GCF_000149555.1 Fusarium verticillioides 7600 | reverse complement strand
GGCCTAATTATAATTAAATAAATAAAGTAAATAAGAATATTAAGCTTTTTATATAGTTAGATAATAACTTAGCTTTCTTTTACTTTAATATTATTATTACTATTAGAATTAGTAGCTACTAGTATTTTATTATTTAGTTAATTAAATTAACTAATAAATAATAATTAAGAAAGATATAAATAAGTAAATAAAGTTAATAGCTAGGTAGCTAGGTAAGATAGATAGGCTTATTATTATTAATAGATAGTAGTATAAACTCTAATTCCTAGCTTACTTTACTTTTTATTATTACTAGCAGTAATATAATATTAATCTTAGTATAATAAATAGGGATAAGTAAGTATAATAATAAGCCTTTTTAAACTATAGCCTAAAGAGCTTAGCTAGGCCTATAATTAGGCCCTTTAAGCTATAGTTTAAAAAGGCTAATAATAAGTAAAAGAGATTAATTAATTAACTAATAGATATTACTAATAATATAATAATATAAATTATAATTAGTTATTTTTATTATTAACTTAATAAATCTTAGCTAGGGTTTATATTAATTAACCTTAAGGTTAGCTTAGAGTTAGTTTTTAAGGTTAGCTTTTAATAATAAGGGCCTTTTTTATTAGTAGTTTACTATAAACTGCAGTTAGCAGTAAATAGCCTAAGCGCCTAGCTTTTTTAGCTAATTAGATTATATTGCTGTTAACCCTAACCTTACCTGCCCCTGTAGTTTATAGCAAAACGCACGCGGACTGGCAACTAGGGAAAAAGAATTAATTAATATAAAAACTAAAAGTATAAAGGTAAAGACTAAAAAGAGGCAGAAGATATATAAGCTAAAGAGATTATATAAAATAAAAAAGAAAAGAAAAGAGAAAAAGGAATTAAATTAAAGGTAAAATTAAATACTTATAGTAAAAGTAAAAATAAAAGCTTATAAAAGAGAGTTTACTAGGTTTTATAAAGAGACTAACTATAAAAAGATCCTTACTAATAGTAAAATCCTAAAACTATTATAATTAATTAAAAAGAGATATAAGTAAATAAAATTATATTTAAGAGTTATTAAGCCTTTATATAATACTATATTAGCTAAAAATAGCTAAATAGAGAAAGGGGGATAATTATAATAGCTACTTAGAGATAGTACTAGTTAACTTAATATATAACTCTATAACCCCTTTAAGTATATTATAAAAACCCCTTTTCTTAAGATCTTATCTCTTTAAGCTTTAGTAAAATAATACTATTATACCTATATAGCTTATTCCTAATTATCTATAATAAAAATATATAAAATTAAGTTTAAAAATAGTATAAAAAATCTAGAATCCCTTTTAAAGTCTTATCTCTTTATATTTATTAAAATAGATAGTTCTTTAGTTTTACTATTAAGGCTAGACCTTTTACCTTAAGCTATATATCTTAACTATTATAATAGTTTCTTACTTTTTATATATTAGTTATATATAATTTAACTTTAATATTAGATATTTTACTTATAGTTAAGATTATAATATAATTTAATTAAATAAGACTATATAGATATATTAGTATTTAAAATAAAGTAAAATTAATATAGTTTAGTAATTAAAAATAATTATTATAATAATTACTAGTAAATTATATTAATATTAATATAAATATAAAACTATATAAATCTTAATTAATTTATATTATATTAAAAAGTAAATTAATATTAACTTATTAACTTACTTACTTAAAGTATGCCTTGCCTAGTTTAATATAGTCTTTTCTTAATTAAGTATAGCTAAGTATTAATATTAATAATAGATTATATATAATATAAAATAGTAAAGATATAAGTAAAGTAATACTTTTAAAAAGGAGAATTAAGCGCTTAAGAGCCTATATAGTAAGTCCAGGCAGACCTTAGAATATATAAAATCTTATAAGGTTTTAAGGCTATTATAGCTGTATATTAATAGCGTCAGACTATTAAAGCCGGGCAAATGTGCATTCTTGGCACTGAGAGAATATGATCCGAGCAGAGGTTTATGAGTTCTGCTGAGTTGGGCTGAGTCGAAAGGTAATCATTATAGTAATTTATAAATAAACCAAGGCTGACCGAGGGTCATATGTTCTGCGGTCGAAATTCCAACGTTAGTGCTAGTGTTATGAGCTTGACAAGTTATCGAGGCGTAGTGCTATAAGGTCAGCGCTTCGAAAGGATTTATGGCAATGATTATGTCTGAATGAGGGTGGAATTATAGAGGTGAAACAGCTCTTTATATAGTAAATATTAGGTTTTTAGCCATAGTTATCTATATTTAAGCTGGACTTCTAACCCCAGGTCCTTCAGTACCTCTCTGTCAACCTTATCTGTATACTCTGGTAGTAAGCCTAGTAACCCTCCTTGGCTCGCCGCCGCATTCGTTGAAGGCCTATATTCTCTCTGACCTTTCTTTAGCTCCCGAATCTGCTCCGCCAGCTGTTTACTGTCTTTCGACCGCCCATCCTCTTGATATCTAGCCAAAAGTCTTTCCATAGTATGTACTGTAAAGTAGTGGTCTTTGCCCAGAATTCTCCCTCTCGTCTCTATAGCTATATGCCACAGCCTTTCTGACTCTTCAATATCGCCATAATCCCAAAACAGCATCGCTTCAGTCTCTGCAGTTGTTCTTGCAACTGAAAAGTCTTCGTTCAGTGTTTTTGCTTTGGTGGTGAGTAGTTCCAACTCTAGCTCTTCAGCCTCCGCCCAACGGCCCTGATCAACATATGTAGCTGCCAGGTTGTCGATGCTGGTCAATGTTGACGGATGGCCATTTCCCAAGATCCTCCTCTTCATTTCGAGAACTTTGATCTCCAATGCTTCTGCCTCATCTAGTTTCTCAAGACCCCAGTAAGAAATAGCCAAGTTTGCCATAATGGTCATAGTCTCAGGATGTTCTTCGCCCAGCGTTTTGACAGCTTTGTCCAAGACTTCCGAGTCTATCTTCTCTGCGCTTTCCCACTTGCCTTGATCGCGATAAACCTTTGCTGAGGTTGAAATTATCATCAAGGTGCGAGGGTGATCCTCTCCGAGTCGTTCTTTACTTGCATCCACGACCTCTTGGCCCAGCGTTTCAGCTTCTTCCCACCGAGCTTGGTCCAGGTAGAGTGAACATAAACTCTCCATCGCCAGCAAGGTCAATGAATGATGTTGACCTTGAAGCCTCTTCAAAGTCTCCATCGTCGTAATCATGAGCTTTTCTGCCTTCTCCAGCTCATCTTGGCCTTGCAAGAATGAAGCTAGCACCATGGCGGTACTAAGAGTGTGAGGGTGCTCTGGACCCCGTGTTCTCTCACTTATCTCCAACGCGTGCGTTACTAAATTAAGTGCTTCATCCGATCGATCCCGTTTCTCATACGTGGATGCCAAGTTGACCATGCTTGCCAACGTATGTGGGTGTTCTGGGCCAGAGACCTTCCGCCTGGTTTCCAGAATGCCGAACTCGAGATCTTCAGCTTTGTCCCACCAACCGATATCCCTGTAGATCGAAGCCAGGTTTGATAAGAGATCCAAGAAATGGGGGTCCTCTTGACCTAGCACGGTCTTACTGATCTCGACGATTTCTCTTGCATATTTCTGAGCTTCGATCCAGTGTCCTTGGGCCCAGTATGTAGTCGCAAGTTCGTCCATGCTACTCAACGTATCGGGATGATCTTCACCAAGGGTCCTTTTTCTGATTGCTATGACTCTTCGCTGTAGTTCATATGCTTCATCCCAGCGGTCCTGACTCCAGTAAGTCGATGCTAGGGTGAGCATTACTAGCTGCATGTCAGGATGTTCCTTGGTGAGTATCTCATTTGAGGTTTCAAGGGCTTGTAAACTAAGCTCCTCGGCCTTTTTTGAAAGACCTTGATGGTTGTAGATGTACGCCAGATTCAACGTTCTACCCAGCCATGCTCTATTGCGATTACCCAAGAGATTCGCCTGTTCCTTCTGGAACTCAATCTCTAGGTTTTCAGCTTTATTCCATTGTCCCTGAGCACAGAAGACTAGTGAAAGATTTGACTTCAGCAGAGCCACAAGAAATCGCGTCTCTGGTATCTTTCTAAGACTCTCGATGTCAGCTTCAATCGTGCGTTGGGCTGTATCCAGAACACCATCGTTGACATATTTCTGAATGAGGGAACGTGCAGGGGAAAGGTAGCCATCAGCAACCTGCTGTTCGAACAATGATACGCCTGGACCATTGGTTCCCAGGCCTGGGTTCAGACGCGTCTCATGGGGTTTACCATCATACAGAGACATAACCTTAGTTGCTGAGTCTGGACGTCCAAATTCGAGTTGGTAACAAATCTTCAGCTGTTGTGATAGTCGCGTCTCTGGCTTTGATCTGACTATTTCTTCCAACTGGTGGCGGATGCAAGATCTTACTCGATAGTCGGAAGAGTACAATTCATGGAGTGAAGGTTCAAGCTGCCGAGTATTAGAACAGACATCCCGTACCTTATAGTCAGACTTGCCTTGAAATCGTTCTCAGTGGGGAAATACATCTCAGTCAAAGTGACTCGCAAGTCAGCTGTATCTCTGAGATCTACCATTAGAAAATTGTGCATTTCGCAAGATGTGGGGTCTGCTACTCACGAGTTAACGGCCCATTGTAGTGAGCTCTGTACGTCAGGGCTTCGCACATTCGTATCTGGATCGAGACATCCTTGGAAAAAGCATAAGATACTGTTTTTGAAAATAAGATCCAGTCCACTTTCTTGGCACAGTACATGCTCTACAAGTTGGCTCAAAGAAACGTTACTGTTATTCGAAGACTTGAGACGGGATAGAAGTTGAAGAGACCTTTCCTTGGGGTTGTCGGAGTGCAGCAATGGAGTAGATAGATCCAGGCCAGGAAGTGGGGTGTTTCCCGACAAGTAGCTGTAAAACATGAACCATAGACAGACTAGGCCAAATGAATAGACATCTGTCTGGAGTGCCATTCTCAAATTGAATTCAGGGTACTCATCGATTTCCGGAGCATGCCATAGAGGAGACCGAGGAAGCACAATGTGCTTGTCATCTGAGGCATACCAAGCTGAGTAGCCAAAGTCGGCAACCTTGGCAGTGAAACCCTCGTCGCGTTTGAAGATGAGAATATTTTGCGGCTTTATATCTCCATGGATAACATCTTCGTACACCTTTAGCTCTTATACTAGTTACTGAAAAGGTTCACACTTACTGCTGGATTGCATGTGTGTTATCGCCTTTCCGATGTCAAGGCAGACCATCCATCGCTCCATTATTGTGAGCTTTTGGGTATTGGGTCGACCTGCAAAGTCGAACAAGTCTCCGAGCTGTGACTTCTCGAATACCAGGACTGGCCAGATTTTATATTGCTTTTCCAAGTCTGGAGAGGCTGCATCTTGGTTCTCTGGCGACACATCCCAGCATACACCTTGCAGGTCAAGGATATTGCTGTGGCCGCGAACGCGAGGATGGCAAAGAACCAACACTTCATTGATAAGACACCGGTATATGTCCTCCTCCGTCTTATTGAGCCGGTCCTCCTCAGAAACACGCTTGAAGGCAAAGCTCGCCTGGAGGGTTACGACAGACTGGTTGATCTGGCTTGTTCCACCTCTCCCAATTAATTGCCTCCCAGGCTCCCATGCGACTGGCAAGATTTTAATCTCTAGTTCTTGGACGACAGCAAGAAATGTAATCAGGTTCCATCCTGAGGTAGAATTAGAGTATTGAGAAACCCCCGCGCTGGAGAAAAGGCGAGAGCTGAGAAATGTGGAATGAGTTGGACCAAGAATAAGATGATCGGGAGTCTGTGTACTTTTTGTCTGCGAAAAGGACAATCTTCTATTTTGTTGTTCAAGGAAAATGTCATCATCTTCAAGTTTTGAACACTCCTCCGCCACCGACTTTTAGAGTTAGCCTAGGGTATTTGCAATAATGAACAAGTGGAGAATCTTACCCGAAAGGGACCTAGTAAAGTAGAAGCCATTTTACTCTCGGTGATCACAGAGAGATGGAAAATGCCTTGAAGTTTCAAGATTGCGGGATAGGATGAGCCTGAACTAGGAGTACAGCGTAAGCGACTGGATTTGCACTTCTGCCTAGGGACGCATGTGTCGAGACATAATTGGGCCACAGCTCATCTGAGACAGTGGCACAGCCACCACTGCTAGAAGCCTACTGCTTAAAGGTATACTGAAAAGACTCTGACACTGGAATTTTTTCATCATTAGGTCACAAAGTCAGCACATCGCATTTGAATCCAGCTATTTAATCTAAATTACCTTTCAAGTTATGTGAAATACTTTGACAATTTTGCAACAACCCTCTCTCGAAAATGTAATTGAGTCCCTCGCTCGCTAGTATTCTCTTCGCTGACCGGTCCTTGGAAGTCACTGGACAGACAACAGCGTACTGCTTCACTATAATCACGGCCCATATGCTGAGCGAGCTTCGGCACACGGTTTGTGAGTAGTCTCTGCCGGCGCTCTTCAAATGAGCCGCTCCAATCCTTGGTGATCTTACTAAATGGCTTCCAAAAGCCGATCTCGAGGAGAAGAATCCCCAGACTATAATAGTCAAACTCCAAACGGTAGCCAATACCGGCTTTCAGATACGCTGGGTGCTGGTAGTGTCTTGACTCTGAATCTGTGAGACCAGAGGTGAATGTCGTAGGGTCATCTGGTCTGCTGTGATTAAAGCCTACAAGGTAGGGTTCTCGTATTGATTGGCTGTTAGCAGCCCAGCCGTGCTCTGTAACATCGGTGTCTTTGCCGAAAGAATCTGGTAGCAACGTAAATGAAGGGAAGAATACGATGTTGGAGCTCGTCAAACTCTTATGCAACCATCCAACAGTGTGCAACTCAAATAATGACGTTGCCAGTGTTGCTGCTAGTTTAAACTTGTCATCAAGGTCGGGCGCCGCAGTCGCAGCACGTGAGTGGGTTGAAGTGGGATTATCCTTTTGGAGCCGATCGCGTAGAGTCATGACAACAGGCTTATTCCTGTTGTCCAGCGTGACTGTGCCTCCGAGAGGAGCACCGTTGCCATGGCCGGTTAGCGTACCAGTCAGGGCAATGGGGGGGTTGCTGGAATAAGGAGGGAATTCAAAGAGTAGGCCGAAGGCACCTCTTGATGGCTCATGGAAGAGACCCAGGCAGTCAAGCGTTCGAAACGAATCGGGCTTTTTCTGGGATAACAGATTGGCGGTCTGAGTAGCCCGAGCGTACAACTTGGCCATAGTATCTTCACTAGCACCATGATGTTCGTATCTGCGCCACTCAACCCATATGGGGCGGCTCACTATAGTATCCGAGTCACTCTTCTCTAGAAGCCCGGATCCAAAGTGATGGTCACCGATTGGCTTCAACTTCGGGATTCTACTAGGATCGATAAGAATAGTCTGGTTTGAAAGTAGAGGTTCAAATCCGCTTCGTGGGGGGTCTTGACCCCCAACAGACTCTGAAACCAGCAGGCTATTGATGTATCTTATATAGGCTCGCATACGCAAGTCATGGCTGATTGCTCCAAGGGTCTGGTCGCCATCTTCGTTGAGGGTGCCTAGAGCTGCGTCCTGGCCGCTCAGCAGAGAGACACGGAAGTACGCTTGTGATAAATTCTTCTGTTGTTGATCTAGGAAGTAGTGCAACTCATCCTGTAGCCTCACCAGGCGTGACAAGTCCAAGCGCTGTGAGTCCAGTCCTCTAGAAAGTCTGTCTTGCAGGTCTTCTCTAAGGCGACGCAAACTTTCCATTATTCCACTATACTGTGTCATGGTACTCTCGTCGCTTGATCCGCTGCCTTTGGGTTGAGACAGTTTCCCTTTCAGGTCATCCAGGTCAATGGCATGTTGCCAAGCCCGAAACCTTTCGCGTTCGAGGGACATGTCTATAGATGGTGCTGCGTGTTTCAGTTGCCTGAATAATTCGTTGATCGATACTGATATTTCGTGTACAGCTATGAATCGAAGCTTGTAGGTGACACTACTAGCTGTAGGTCTTAAGGCTTGGTTGATAGCTATTGTTTGGCATATACTCTTGACAAGCAACGCAGTGCATGTAGGGCCTGTAGTCTCAAGATCCGATAACCATTGATGTACTGCGTCGCTTGGTCGATCAAAGCCTTGGTGAAATTGATAGAATGTCCAGTTTCGAACTTTGTGTTTCCTCTTTTGTCTAAACTCTTCAACTCCCTCACGACCTGAGACAAGGTACGTAACAATCTCGGCCATAATGCACCCAAAAGACCATATATCAGCAGATCGATGAACCTTACCAGGGACAAAGCTGTTGTCCCAGTCTTCGCACTCAGGAGCCAAATAATCGTCACCATTGTGCTTGAACGGAGTCTCTGAGTTTTGTGAAGATGGCTTGAGCGTTGAGAGGCCGAAGTCAGCCAGTATTAGCTTGCTGCCTGAAACGAGAATGTTGCGGGGACGGAGATCATGGTGACAGCCAATCAACTCCAGATCAAGGTTTTCCTTGGAAAAATCATGAACGTGCTCGATAGCAGAGGATAAAGCAGCAAGTTCAACGAGCATTGTTTCAGAAGAGGCGAATAAATCTGCTTGGCGATCTGATGACAAAACATCATAGAGATTACCATCGCTTGCTAAGGGAAAGAACAGGTTGTGTAAGTCTCCGCTTGTAAAGGACCCCAAAAGTTCAACAATGTTGGCATGTTTGAGATGGTTGAGAATTGACAGGTTCTCAAGCTCTTTGTGATGGTGGCCCTTGATGTGGAATTCCTTTCTAGCTACCTTAGGTGCAGCATCAGCTTTAATTTAATGTCAGGGTATTCTAGGTCAAGCCCATACAACTTGCGGAAAAAATTCGCCTGAAAGTAGTTGGTGATCAGGATCAAGGACGGTCTCATAGACTGTGCCAAATGCACCTTTACCGATTCTCTTCTCTTGGGTGAAAGGGAGGATGAGGCTCTCATCAAGACGTCTATTGAGAGTACCGCGACGAAATACAGGCGCAAGAAGCTCCCACTGTTTGTCCTCAAAGTCTTTGGCATCTTCTTCAGGGATCTCAAGCGTTTGGAGTGTATCGATTCTAAAAGGGAGCTTAGCGTCGTCGAGTTGGTCACCTTCAATGAAGTTGGCCAGATACTGATAGAAGTCCAGCAGTGCCAAAATTGAGTAAATCCGTCTGCCGCTTTCAACTACTCTTTGCAGAGTCTCGGCGTGCTGGTGAGAGGGTATAGTCGATCTCTCCAAGGTATTGTTGATGGCGTCCTCGGTCATGACTGCCAAGAGGGATCTTTCGGGTATGTACCATCGTTGCGATGCATTCTTTCGACGTAAACCCTTGATATTGGTCTTAAGCTGATCCATTTAAACAATGACAGTGGCTTAAATGAGCGATCCCTGGATTAAACTACCACTGAGAATCATTGGCTGACATGCTGAACAGAAATGAGGCTCGTTGTGATTGTCAGACACAGAAACCCCGCAGTGACACGTGTGCAACTTAGCATACCCGAGCCTTCTATAGGTCAGAATTGCTTCCTCTACCCTCCTTCATACACGGGTTGATTACGGTGACTTGCCGCCATTTCTCCAGTGACGGTACGCAGCGTGTCCCTCCCGCCAATACATAGAGTCTTTCTGTTGTCAAGCACATTAGTAGTTAGGGTTATGCACACAGCTTGGGATGAATAATTGATAGATTCTGTGAATTCAACAAAACTAGCAATGCATTGATAAAATTCCCTGACAATAGCGCACACGAATCCTATACCAGCCAGCCGAAATGAATGCAAACTCTAGACTATGCATTGTTCGTTACAGACTTGATTTCATCCTATAACAACTGTAAGCTAGTTTTTTTTTTTTTTTTCGCATGATTGTAGATTTTGTGTACTCACGCGTGTGAGCTGCCTGGCAGCCGTGACTTCAATAATGCCTCGTCCTTCCTGCAACACAAAGTCCATCTCGATTAGCCACTGAGCTTTAACACAGAAGCCGAGGAAGAAATTGCAGAAAAAAGGAAACATTACACGTACATTTACCTCATAAGTCGAGCCGAAGAGTGATTGCAGTAAGCTCTCAAGGTTAGACTTGTTGACGTACTGTGCTTCAAGCCGGGTGATTTCGTCTGCCATCTTGTAGTAGTTGGTTCTCACTATAAACTACGCGCAACTAATAAAAGAAAGATTAGTGCAATGAAATTATGCACTTTTCGGAATAAGTAAACCGTTAGGCATCAACTTGCGTTGGGCGTCAACTGCAGCCTAAAGTATTACAGCCTGATTTGTAGCTGCATGCTGGTATTTTCATGCATGTACGAGGCGCCCTAGATAGCATGGAAAGTGATCTGCAAAGCCGAAGAGCTACCGTATGCAGTAATTTAGGGGACAGAAAATAGCCAGGCAGCCCATAATGATAAATCTCTTGATATGAATATTAGCCATTTCAGTTCTAGGAGTTTAGGTGAATTATCTAAGTCCTTATGACATACTGACCTGTTCTTCTATCATTCCCCATCCGGTCTTTCCACGAATCCACAAATTGAGCAATTGGTCTAGAGTATCTGGTCCTACCCCACCCTGAAAATACATACATACACAGCCTCTTGACTTGTAAAACTGCACTGCCTGGCTACATTGGAACTAACAAAATCATAAATAGAAACTTGGCCTCGCATATTCTCGCCCGACGGCTATTCTCTCAATGTTTTGCTATTTGAGTCGTTGACTGTTTTTTTTTTTTGCCCTTCATTCCAGAAGCCAAGTATGGTGCTGAGTGGCAGCTTGCAGCAAGATGGGGTTCCCGGAAGATCCAGGTTTGAAGCTATTATATCTGAACTATTTGTTGAAGATGCAGACAAGGCTCTTATGCATATAGTCTTCTCACCTCTGCAACGCCACAATTCAGCTCCACCTGATCAAAGTGAAATCGAGCAGAATAATACTTTGCAAAGCATTCAAAGTTTTGATTCTTTGAAACAGGCACTGGAGGTTGAACTTTTCAAGACTACGCTATTTCGTTCATTTAACTAAGAAATCTCAGGATGAACCACGTTTGCCTTTAAACAGAATCTTGTACTCTTGAACTTTGAGGTTCTATATACTTTACAACAAGCAAGGCACTAATCCCGTATTATTTAGAGTTCTCGATCGCCTAAACTCATGGAGCCGGATCAACATCACACCCGAGATGTTCTGGAGGATATACAATTTTCTCCACATGTCACCTCACTTTCTGAAAATTGTAATGAGCTTTAGACGAAAGTGGAGCTCGCAGGACGAAGACTTCATGTTTTGTCATTTTAATTTCTCAACGGGATCAAAAGACGAGCCTGTGATTTCTCAAACGTCTCCAGACACATGCCTGCCAGCGGAGAGCAAATACATGACTGCCAGTGAGATGCTTCGCTCTATAGGTATATTGAATCGGATAGCTTACTGCGAATTAGGCATCGGATACAACCTTCGGTATTTTGAACTCCATGGGCGTGATTTGCAGGATCCATGGTCTTGCCGTCTCTCAGCCCTATATCATAGATATGACTTTATTAGAGGGCTCTCTGACTGGGTTATCATTCACCCTCTAGCCAAGCATGACACGAGGGAGAAACACGAAGCCGCCGAGCATCCTATGTATTTGCATCTTAAATATCTCAATTTGGCTACTCTGAACTATAGAGATTACTTAAACTATATCGCAGACAGTCTCAAGGAGTCAGTATGTTAACCCATAAGATCACTCCTTCATATCTTGTTTCGAGCTAACGATACCCTAGTTTGATACAGTATCGCTGTCCAAGAAGCCTCAGAACTTCCAAGTCACATTTTCATCTAAACAGGACATTCTATTCCTTCGCAAGAAACTGCATCATGCCAACGCTATCCTTTCCAATACGTTGGAGACGACTTTAAAAATTAGCAGGCACGAACATGCCCTAGCGAAAGCGGCCACCGATTTTATACCAATGACTCTTCACTGCGAGTTTCAACGCGAGATTCACAACGTCACAATCGAGTTGAAGAACTATAGGCAGACGGTCCAAAAGCTCCTTGCTACTTCTAAAGATATACGAGTAATGGTAAGGAGTCCCAGGAATTGTTTTTAACAGTTAAAAGAAGCGGTACTAGATATTAGTATACACTAACACAAGAGAGTAACAGTTCGATGATATACTTAGTCTGAACTCACAGCAAATTCAACAATATAACAGTCTTCAACTCACCCAGATCGCTGAGAATGATTCTATGGAAATGAAGACTATGGCTTCACTGGCAAACAAGACGTATCAGGATTCGCGCATTATACGTATCACTACAGTTGTGGCAATGTTTTACTTGCCCGCCAGTCTGGTCCTGGTGCGTAATTCTCCATCCATTACTGCCATAATCCATTACAGATAAGAGCCAAGGAGGTTTCATTATGCTGACTAATAGGCATATTAAACAACAGTCCTTCTTCAGCACTACACTTGTGTGGTTTGAACCTTCAGCTCAACCTAAAACCAGCGACCGTAGCTATACGCTACGTATCCATCAGGAGCTTTGGATCGCTGTAGTGGTAATATTTATTCTTACAGTTAGTACAGTTTTTGGGCTTGGGTGGTGGGACCGTAAGGAAAAGCGAGCCTTACACTCGAGGCCTTAGTGGTAAATTGAGAGTTAAAGATATCCACGTTCTTAAAGAAAACCTAGCCGAATTTCCAGAAGGTCTGGACACTCTTTACAAGAGAATGATCGATCAAGTCCATGGCAAGAAAACCCCCAAACTCTGTTCTTCACTTCTGAGGATCTTGGTCGTTGTATATCAACCACCAAGCCTTAAAGAATTGGCCGGGCTCATCGGGGCTACCGAGAAACCAACACAGCATATGCGCAAGCTAGTCATAGAATGTGGCTCGTTTTTCACAATCAAGGACGATGTTGTCTACTTCATTCACCAATCAGCGAAAGACTTTCTCAGTCAAATAACAAAGGAAATCTGGAACGAGGAGATGACGGGACTACACAGGATTGCCTTCCTTCAAACGCTACAGGCGATGAACGAGACATTGCATTATAATATGTATGAAATCGAGAATTCCGGCACCCTGGTCGACAAAGTACCAATCCCATATCCTGACCCATTAGGCCCATGCCGATATTCATGCGTTTACTGGCTTTATCACTTCTTTGACTCCTGTCAAAATTCGTCATCTGAATGTGTCGAGTTGTTGTCTGGCCTTATCACATTTATCAAGGAGAGATTTGTCTATTGGCTTGAAGCTCTCAGTCTAATGGGAAAGATTCCCCAGGGAGTCTTAATGATGGAGAAGCTCAAGAACTGGGCCACTGGATTCCCACCGAAACACTTTATGATGGTGGAAGGGAAGCTACAAGATGATCAAAACACTGCCAGATAGCTGATTGGCGATGCTTTCAGATTCATCATCTCGTACCGACAGATAATTGAAGAAGCCCCACTCCAACTATACACTTCAGCACTCCTCTTCTGTCCTTCCGAAAGCATGACAAAAAGGAATTTCGCCGAGCATATCCCGGAATGGGTACGAATCCGTCCGCATGTTGACAAAGAATGGGGACCATTCATTCAGAACCTAGAAGGACATTCATCTAGAGTGGATGCGCTCGCTATTTCAACGGACGGCCAATTACTGGCTTCTGGCTCAGTGGATAAGACCATCAGAATCTGGGATTTGAAATCGGGGACTTGTCTTCATACTCTGACACAGCACACTGGTTGGGTGGATAGTGTAGCATTTTGGAATGGACAGAGAAAACGCATTCTGGCCTCAGGTTCAGCTGACGGGACCATCAGAATTTGGGATGTAGGGGAAGGACGGTGCATCCGCACTTTGAGAAACAATGGCTCAGCGGTATGGTCGATCGTATTTTCCCCGCGGCAAGATAAATGTGTCCTTGCTTCAAGTGGGATCTCTGATGGCAAAATCAAGATCTGGGATGTCAACGCAGGAATTGTTATGCATACTCTGGCGGAGCATTCTAGCAATGTGAAGTCACTGGCGTTTTCACCAGCAAAATCCGGTCGATTATTGGCATCCGCCTCCTGGGACTCCACAATCAGGATCTGGGATGCTGATGAAAACACTGCCATTCAAACTTTAACTTATCATAACGATGAGGTATGGGCTGGGACCTTTTCTTCCTCTGCCAAAAACCCAATTCTGGCTTCAGGATCCAAGCAGAAATTGAAAATTTGGATAGTTGACCCCCTTACCTATCACTGCACATGCCTTCACACACTCAAGCTGGACAGTTGCCCCGTGTCACTGAGCTTCTCAGAGAATGGGCAATTGGCATGCACAGACAATATTACCATCAAAGTTTGGAATGCACAGAAAGGTACTCACTCCGGAACAATATCTGGGCACTCTAGTCAGGTAACTTCCACGGTGTTCTCACTGGATGGTCGATTTGTGATTGGATCAACAATCGTAGGTCTTATCAGAGTTCTCGAAGCTGTCCAATCCTCTTCATCGTCGCCCGGAAAGTTTATTGGAGAGCAGTTCTCTCTTCAATGTCTGAGCAATGGCTACGTTGCTGGCAGTGGCTTGAATTTTAAGATTCCGATATGGAATAGTACAAGTCGACCGTCCGTAAGAACTATTTCCGTTTCTGGCGATGATCAAGTACTCGCGCACTGTCCAAAAACGGGTTTCCTTGCTTCTGGGTCTTATGAAGAGTCAATCAAGATCTGGGATCCAGCTACAGGAGGTCTTCAGAACGAGATTGAGATTGATGGCAGAGTTAGAGCCCTCTCGTATTCTAACGATGGCTTACGATTGGCCGCGATAACATCAAGAGGAGGAAAAGCCTGGGGCACCTAAAGGTTCAACTTGTTAGATGAGTTTGATTGGGAGCCCCAGTCTATTGTGCGTTCGCTCTGTCTCTCAAACAGGGAATGGCTTGTCGCTTTCCACGATCAGAATAGGTTGTATGTCCGGGATCTAGACCAGCAGGAATATCTCTACAACCGTCGACTTCCTGGTAGCAACGAATATCGGATGCACGGCGGCCCCATCGTATTCTCTGATGATGATCAACTTATAGCTTTTGGCCAAGAACAGACTATCTATGTCTGCGATGCCGGAAATGGAGCTTGTGTCTTAACCGTCCAGGCAACTCAGGTGGTGCATTACCTTCAGTTCAACGACCAAGATACAAGACTATCGACAGAATATGGCTACATTAACCTGCCAAAACGATATGATTCCGTGGGAGCTGGATACAACAGCCGGATAGCGAGGTTCTCCGGGTATGGCTTGGGTTTAAACCGCACATGGGTTACCAAAGAGGGCGAGCGACTTGTTCGTCTGCCAACTGAGTACCAGCCACTTCCATGGCCTCAGGGTTACCCATACATTGTACAAGACTCAAATATCATCATAGCAACTCGATTAGGTGAGGTCTTCCAGATCTCACTCAATCTACAATATTATATAAATGAATAAGACTTTTACTTATCGAGTTAATTTGGTAGTTATACCCCTCGGGAGATATAGCGGCGTGGCATTTATGGTGACGATTGGCAGCGACTGTAATTCACAGTCGTTAGTTATATAACTAACACTAATATAGAGGAAATATATATAATAAAGTACCTCTGCAGGTAAGGGGGGTTTATATTATAGTATCTATAGTCTATTAATAGGACATTTAACCTTCCTAAGACTTTTTTAATTTAGTAAAAGCTAGTATTTTAAACTTATAGCTTAAGCTTTTAAGTTATAAGTTTAAAATGTTAAAGAAAGTAACTTACTTATTTATCTAGCTTACTTATATATTAATTATATTAAGCTAGTTTAATTATAAATTAATAGCTTTTAATTTTTTATATTTTAAAATATAAAAATATTATTATTAATATATTTATTTAAGTACTTAACTTAATAAATATTAATTTCTATTTTAAAGTTAAAAATTATAAGTTACTTTTTATAAGTAATATAACTTTTTAGCTTATACTTTAAAGTTAAAAACTTTTAGTTTTACTTACTTATTTTATATAAATATCTAGAGCTATATATTATTTTAGCTTTATTAGCTTACCCTTTTCTAATCTTGTATTAATACTATAACTTAAGCCTAACCCTACTCCTAAAACGCCTGGAACCTAGGTTATATGCTATCTCAATAGTTCGCATGGGTTACCTAGATAGTCAAGAAGACCTTAACTGGGTCAACGTCGAATCAGCGTGTTGGTCATTCACCGAACTCTGTTGCGGGCTACTATGCGCCTGCGTCCCGACGCTACGACCTTTCGTCTCACGATATTTTCCGTCAATGTCGAGCTATAAACGCTCGAGAAAGGCATATCCTGCCTGCCAGCCTCCCGAGCCGCATACTTCCAATCGCTACCACGAGATCAAGCTACAAAACGGGCGTCATTTACAGGACGATTTGCGTCAGGACGATAACCGGTCGACGAGAATACTGCGCGTGTCTGAGTTCACAGTGACGGAGACAAGGGAATTGGCAAATACAAAGCATAGGGAGAGGGAGAGAGATGATGAGGTTTTACTGGTATCTCATGTGATTATGGCTCCTCAGCCTGTTGAGAAGGCGAGGACCAGGCCAAGCAGATTGCCAGCTACAGATTAGGCATACGCAGCGTCATAAAAGGCACTCTGATCTTTCCTCGACACGTGATGATAAAGATCTATAGTGTGTACTGATTCCTATTACAAAGCCGCTCGTTGCATAATATCCGGCAAACTCTCATGAAGAAACCCAATCAACAACCAATTCAACTGGCTCCACTCAATCAGAAACGCATCATGTCCATCGTCACTCACGATCTCTCTCAACTTGGCATTTGGCACAGCTCGCGCAATCTGCTCTTGTTCAGCAAGCGTGTACAGCCCATCACTTCGTATTCCCAGCACAAGCGTAGGCTGCTCAATCAGTGACAGTGCTTCAGTAATGGTCCGTGTTCGGCCGCGCGCCAGGTCGTGAGTGTCGAGCTTGTTTGTGAGGGCAATGTAGCAGTTGCTGTCAAAGCGGTTGGAGAACTTCTTGGCTTGGTAGCGGAGGTAGGATTGGGCGGCGAAGCTGGAGTCGGCGCGGTCAAATGCGACAGGAGTCTCGTCGGCCCCGCTGTGGCTGTGAATTGGTGTACTGTTACTCGGTAATGTCTTGCTCTCTTGTTTCTGTGTCTTGAACATGTGTTAGACTCGGCTTTCTCACCGAAATTAGGTGCTCACCTTCTTTTTGCTTCCTGTGTCGCGTCCAAATCGCCTCTCAAGGGAGTCCCGACTTCGATACGTCAGCAACGCCGTCATACGAGCTGCTTCCAGTCCAAGAACTGGAGGATCATCAAACCCGTAACGACCGTTCTTGTACTTGACATCGCTCCGAATGGCATGGCGTTGTGCTTCTCCCCAACCAATGGCCCACGCACTTTGATGACTTGATGTTGCAGCTGGTACAATACAACGAACGTAGTCTTTACCAAAGAACGCCCATTCAAGAACGTGCATACCTCCCATAGAGCCACCAATGGCAGCTGCAACCTTTCTAACTCCGAGCTTGTCTAGGGCCAACTTGTGAAGTCTGCTATACTTAGCTGGTGATCGTCGCTTTCCCGGTAAAAGTTACTTACCGAACATCATCTCGGATAGTAGTTGACGGGAAGTCAGCCCCGTACCAACCCTCCGAGTAGTCTCCATTCTTGGCTGTCACAGGACTAGCTGTTCCATATGGACTTCCGAGGCTGTTCATACAGATGACGAAGAACTTGTCTGTATCAAATGCCTTCCCATGCCCAAGAAGCGGTCCCCACCAGTCGCTGACATCTGCACTCCCAGACAAAGCATGGCAAATGATCATTACGTTATTAGCCTTTGATGAAAGCTTGCCCCAGCTCATATATGCCACTGGAACATTTCGCATCTCAACACCGGATTCGAGTGTGAATTTGGGGATCGTGATGATTTCTCGTCCGGGGACACGGTGCGAGAACGGATTAACGGGTCTAGGAAGGCTCTTCTCTATGCTGAGTTAGTATAACTTCATCAAGGCAAGCTGAATCTGAGGTATTACCATATGCAATACCCTTACCAAGCCCATCGTGGATGGATGTTGGCAATACCGGTACCGTTGCTGTTGTCGTCATGCTTCGACTCGGTATCACAGATAAATTGCTAGCGATACTAAGAGAAATGTGTTGGGAAGGAGCAAGAATAAGTTTTTGAAGAGTCTTCAGAGTCTGACGCCGGCTCATGGGAGACAATTGCTAAGTCAAAGTGTAAAGACGAATATCATCTGGTGCTGAGTGTTGGGGAGAGCTGACTACAGCAACAGCGTCGGGACAGTCAACTTCAAGAATTTGTCAATTTTTCATGTCAAAGGCGCAATCTAATCTCATATTTGCAAGAGATATCCCGGTGTAAGTAACTACCCGTGTTATTCTCGAACCTCCGAAGTGGCTAGCCCAACCTCCGATCCTTCGATCCATTTCGTCAAAGCTTCCGTACATCTTCCGATCGACAGAACGAACTTTTGGAAGACTCTGAATGGCCCGTTATAGATTCACCCTTGCATTTGTGGCTCCGGTAGTCCCGTTCGTATCAAGCTTATCAATGCGATTGCCTTACAGATCTTGGCAAGGCGATCCGAGTGGTTCGGATGGTATGCATCACGTACCGCTTGCTCAATGTTGAAACAGCATTGAATAACCTTCACGAAGAATAAACCGAGTTTTACCGCTCAATACACGGTTCAATTAGTATAGAGAAGGCCGGACGAAAGGAAGAGAAGCTTAATAAAAAGGCTCCCTTGGCGAAGATCTAAAGGATTCTCAATTACAGCAACTCACCAAGATTCATCCCATTCATCTCACTCACTGCTTTGACTTTAAGCTTCTTTAAACTCCGATCCGTCTTTACTTTCAACAATCCATTCAGATTATATCAAGATGAGGTTTCTATGTCTCCACGGCTATGCCTTCAGCGTAGAGGTTCTCCAACAACAGATGGAGCCCATCACTGCTCACCTGCCAAGTGACTGGGAGTACGAATTTCTCGAGGCAGGCATGGAACCCACACAACTGATGCTCCGTAAGTTCCACCACAATTATCTCCATTATCCGATGATCTAACAAGATCAGCAAACCTCAAGCAAGTCCCCAAGCCCAACTCCAGCTGGTACAACTTCCCTTACCCCGAAGACGTCGAAGAGGCATATGAGCGCCTAGCTGCCTATGTTGAGTCTGAAGGTCCTTTTGATGGTATCTGGGGCTTCTCACAGGGTGGTTCTATGGCTGCTCTTCTACTTCTCATGCACCAAGCCGAGCACCCCGATACGCCATACCCTTTTAAGATGGCCATCTTCACATCAGCCTTCCTTCCCCACTCCTTTGACAATGGTGTGATCAGCTGGGATCTTACAGAGAAGAACACACTTGAACCGGCATACCTCCCCGGGCGAATTGACGTGTCTCATGGCAAGAAGCTGGACTGGAAGAAGGATCTTCACACTTCGATTGAGTATGACATGATCAACGCTGTCAAGGACGAGCTTGACTTTCCCGTTGACCTCCTCCTTCGATGGAGACCTAGTGATATCCCCGAGAAGATTCCAGTACCTTCTGTCCATGTCCGTGGGTTAAAGGATCACTACTCATTCGTCGATGAATCGGTGTACGAGTTGTTTGACCCCGATATGGCGAGGAAGATGACACATCGTGGGGGACATAACTTCCCTAGGTACAATGAGGAGTTGGTGCACTTTGCAGAATTGATTATCGAGACGGTTGTTTCTCTTCACTAGAAGGTTATGGTTTTTTCTCATCTTGATACTGCTGGATGGCCGATTGCAAACGAAAAGTTTCAGAATTGTTGTGGGATATCATAGATTTCTTCTTTCCCTTAGACTTCAGACAATAGATTGAGATTGTGTCTTTACATCTTTCATCTCCGCATTAGCATCATCCTGGGTCAAGGCTGTGATTCTCTTAAAATCTAGCATAAGCAGACCTGCTTTTGATTAGTTCTTCAAGATCTCACAAGTAGTTTCAGAAAAGATAGCTTACTATTATAACAGACAGTGCAGGAGCTGGGCATGGCCATGTACAAGAGGTCCATCCTCCCTTGGAATCGGGAAGCATTCGGAAGATCGTGGGTCAGATGACCTCAGCGTCGGTGGCAGCTACTGAGGAGACCTCTGTGAGACAAGATACAGGGGACCGCCAAGACGATTCGAGATTTGACCCCGGTCAATATAGAAGGAGGAGGAAAAAAGACAGACCAAGCCGGATTATTCCGGTTCACTTGACTAGAAGTTATAGTACGACTGATTCGTCATTGTGCACTCCAGCAGCTCTCGACATGTATATGTGCTTCGCAATGACCATAATTTAATAGTACTCAACTTTAACTCTATTAAGTCAGAAACCGCGTGATAGAGTGTGTGAAGCTATAGTTTACATGGCATTCTTCGTAAACAGCTCATTATGCAGCATATTCAGAGCCCTAGTGGCGTCCTTGTCCGGAATGACACAGGATATGTTAATCTCACTCGCACCTGTCACCGAACCAAATTAGCAAATGGCTTGAAACATACATAGAGTTCACATACCTTGCGAGATCATCTCAATGTTGACGTGCTGCTCCCCAAGAATGGCAAACATTCTCCCCGCAATGCCGGTCATGTTCTTTAGCTCAGCGCCCACGAGACTCAGGATAGCCATGTCAGGCAGCACATTCACCTCTCCTTCTTCAGCAATCTTGCAGTGAACATCCTTGATCTGAGAGGGATCCATGTTGGAACTGTTGATTGCCATAGAAACATGGACTTCTGAGGTGGAGATTAGATCAACTGAGATATCGTGCTCTGCCAGGATGGTAAAGACCTTGACGAAGAAGCCATGAGACATGGACTGTTTGTTGCTGAGGATGTTGAGAATGGTGATGTCTCGTTTGATGGTGACAGCAGTTGGCATTTTTGGCAGTGCTGTGGAAGAAGTACAGTCCGAGTCGGAAGGGTCCAAGTAGTCGATCGGCCACGAAGATGTGTCGTCACCATCGCTAGGAACAACAACAGTTCCTTGACCCCACGGCTTCTGCACATTCTTGACAAAGATGCTAATAGGCGGCTTTGCTTGAATTGCCAGAGACAGTGCAAGATGATGAATGACCTCTGATCCATAGAAGGTAAGTTCAGCTGCTTCAGATGGCGTGATCGAAGGCAAGCATCTAGCATCAGGGACTTCTCTCGGATCAGCTGTGAAAATGCCATCAACCTCTTTCCAGATCTGCACTCTCTCTGCATGTAGCCCAATCGCCACCAAAACAGCACAGAGGTCAGAATATCCTCTTCCAATACCACTGTCTATCAAACTCCCCGGAACAGCGCCGAAGAATCCAGTGATGACGGGAACTCTCCCATTGCAAGCTTCGATTCGTTTTCCAAAGACTGCAGCTGCTTCAGGGAAGAATTCAGGCTTCAAATGATTCAGGTTGTTGTTAGGTACAATATCGGAGAGATCGACGTATTCCGCTGGGATGTCTCTGTCTCGTAGCATAGCAACCATGAGTCGACAGCTCAACTTCTCACCGAAGCTGACCATTTTGTCTTTTGCTTTACCATTGATATCGAGGTTGAAGCGCTTAGCAGCGGATGTGTAGTCAAGTAGTTCCTGGCAATCTGCTGTGATCTGTCGGGTTGTCTCATCACGAATGTCCTGTCTCAAGATATATATCTGGACAGTGGCCACTTGGTCATCACGGATATCTTTGATAATGCTGCGAAGTCTGTCGAAGAGCAACTCTTGCATATCAGGGTCTTGCGTGATGGCAACAATGCCTCTCAATGTCCGGTAGACTTGTAGCAGCCTGGATGATCATGATTAGTACTTCAAGCTGATGAGAGGTTTGATGGCTGTTTGACTCACCTACTCGTTGTTCCGAAGACTTTCTTGCCTGAACTTCGTGCAGAACATATCACTGCGGGTCTATCGCCTCCAAGCCTCGCGCTGGAATAATGTTAGCCGGCCCCCTTGATACGCTAGTGGTTGAGCTGTACCTCTTCACGATCTCGGCAACCTACCATGGTCATGTAAGCAATCGTCACTATAGCAAAGCGGGTGAACAAACAGTGGTGCAACTAACCTTGTCTGGGAATTTGCCAATGCTTGTTCCACCAAACTTCTGAACCACCCAGGAATTATCTCGACGACTACGCATGCTGGCAAGCTTTGCACGATGTGCAAGGGCGAACTGTTGCAGGGCTGGTTAGGTTTGGAGCCTTTCAAGCGCAGATGCAATTTACATAATTAATCATGTGCTTATCAAGCCAAGAATAATAGCTATGGATGTCGATCCCTCTTCACATCCAGTTTGGGTAGTACTCAGCATGCTCACCCTCGGCGGCTTATCTTATCGCGAGAAGTCCCCGATGTCAGCGCCGAAACGCGTAAATCTTCGCTCTATGCATGGCAACGCGTCGCACTAAGCGTGGGTGTGTTTGCCACTTAAAACCTCCGTATCATTATTCCAGCTACAAAACTTCCGGTGGCTGTTGCATTTCAGTTGCGCACTGACAATAACCTCGGATGAATCTGAGTTAAGCCGAAGACAAACATCGGTCGGCTGGAGTGGATCCTCCGATTGCCTTGATCAATGTCACTCAGCGTTAAGACGCTGATCGGAACTTTTCAGTCGGATCCGGTTCGAGCATCCACGTCACAATGAACTGCACGGAGCCAAGTCGGATCAGTCATCACATTGAACAAGGCTACTATCGATACAGGCAGAGGCAAGAAAAAGGACCCAATATCTTGACATGAGATCTCGGGCCTCGTCCCGCTAGTCCCTGCACGCGAGCAGACGCGTCTCCCATGACCAAACTCATTTACTCTTGAAAGGCCAGATAGACAACCTTCCAAAATCCCAAACCCCCTCAATCGTAAAAATATCTTTTCGGATGATCTCCTTGATCTCCTCCTCGCTCTCAGCTTTGATGATCATGACTGTTCCATTCTCGGCGACTTGTTGGCCTTCGGCGCTGTGGTGAGCAAGGGTGCTGCCGAAGAAGGGGACACGGCCGGCTTTGACTAGGGGAGCTGCGTCTTGGTTGTGAGGCTTGAGTAGGACTTGTCGTTTGGCTAGGACGTCGGGAAGATCAGGGATGATGACGAGGTATTCTTTAAGCTCAGAGGCCATGACGGGCAGTGATTGAGATGTTGGTGTAAGAGAATTGGTAGTTCGGATACTGGCCTGAAGTGTGAATGGTTTATGCTTTGAGATGAAGACAGTGCTCAGCGGTCAGTGATTAAATACGTTGATGATTTGAATCATCACATCTACATCATGGGCCAATGCTGACCGAACTATCATTATACAATGCTTACTCGAGTTTCGGATCGGTGATCAAGAAATATCGGACATTGAGTGTTCGCCAAGTTAGCCAATCAAACAACCACTTGGTCTGGAACTGATTTATCCAGTTCTTTTGTCGCTTTGGGTCAAGGTCCATGGCCCCCGATACGGGCTGTTCCGGACCCGGGACTTGTTGGCTTCGGCCGGAGCCTTTCGGCATTTTTGTCGATCCACATCTTTGTGACTTAGAGCTTAGCCATCCTGGGACTACTAGAGAGATTGGGAGAGATCGGTGATAAGATAGGCACTGGCCTGGCTCGGTTTAACCGGAATGGTCTCCAGAACCACTGGGCAAAATGATGTCATGAAAGCTCAAACACACGACTGTCCTACCCTATTCTGCTTGAGATAATTATATATAGAGCGCGTTTACAAGACAAATAACGCGTTTCCTACCATGATTATATCTTTAAACTACTGAGGTATACTTAGAAAAGCTCTTTTATAGTTTTAAAGTCTTTATACTATAAGTATTTATAATTAATAACGCGCTCTATCTAAAAAGAGATATAGAAATAAAGGAACAACAATAAGTAATCCAGCGTATAGATCAATCTATTTGCAACACGCACCCAGCTTTTTACCTTGGATAGAGCTGTTTATGCAATCAAGACAGACTTTGCCATGACCTTCTTGGCAAATCCAGTCAGAGGATCGTTGCTGACAATGTCAAAGACAGAGAGATCGGCCTGGAACTCCTTCAGTAGCCAAGTGCGAATCTCAATCGCGACGAGACTGTCAATACCAAGAGCAGGCAGTGACTTTCGCGAATCCATATCTTCCACATCAGCCTTGATGATCTTGGAAACGCCCTCCAAAAGCTGTTGTAGCACAATCTCATAGACCTCATCGGGTGAAGCAGCCGCGGCGAGGAGCTTCTTCCAGTCCTGGCCTCCAGCTACGGCACCAGTGCCTTGACGATCCAACTGGTTGAGCACCGCAAATCGCGAGTCAGCGAACCAGTAGGGATCGTTGGCTGCTAGCTTGTCGAGTTGACCGCCTGTAGACGCGCCGAGAGCGACTTGTGTAGGGGCACAACCTGAGATGGCGGCCTTGATGACGTTGAGGACATCATTCTCATCCATGCCGAGAAGACCGCCATCCTTGAGAAGCTGGAAGACCTCGCTGCGCTCCGTGGAAACACCGATGCCGACGACGAGACTGAGGTTGATGCTGGTGGCGGCAAGTCCCGAAGCTGCGCGGTGGTGAGCTAACGCGTCTTGGTACGTGTTGCCCGCGTTGTAGTTGGCCTGACCACGCGATCCGATTATACCAGCAATTGAAGACAGGCAAATGAAGAAGTCCAAGTCGGTAGGGAGGAGATCGTGAAGGTTACGCGTCGCGAGGAGCTTGGGACGGAGAGACGCGTTCCAATCGTCAGCCGTCATGTTACTGTAGACCGCGTCCTAAAGCGCGTTAGTGAGTGAATACAGACAACCTCGAGGATGACTTACTCTTAGATCCATGGCGCAGTGAATCAATCCCTTAATGGCAGGGAAACTCTGCTTCACGTCGTTAATGACGGGCTCGAGCTGAGACTTCTCTGCGACATCGACTGCAAATGCCTTAGCTTGGACGCCTTGAGCGTGAAGCTCATCGAGGAGAGCCTGGGCTTCAGGACGTGCAGCAGCTGATCGGGAGAGGAAGACGAGATGCCGCGCGCCTCGTTCGACGAGAAGTCGCGTCACGGATCGACCAATGCCACCGAGACCACCGATGAGGACGTACGTGGCATCATGAGGTAGACAGAAGCTCTCGAGACCCTCGGGAACGATCTAGAACCCAATTAGTACGCGTTGATATAAAAGGATTGTGTGGAGACTTACCGGAACAATGTCATCAGGACGAGGGTACAGAACAATCTTGCCGACGTGACCACCACTCTGCATCAGTCTGAAAGCCTTGGAGACCTCACCGAAAGAGTATCGTGCAAGGTTATTCAAAGGCGAGATGGCATTCTTGGACAGAAGCTCAACGACCTGGTTTCCGATAGCCTCGAAGCGGTCAGGATAGCTAATGACCTGGGTCAAGATGTCTAATCCAGAAAACGTGATGTTGTCAAGGAACGGACGCATATCCAGGCCGCTATTGTCGTAGATATCACGCTTTCCAAGCTCAATGAAGCGACCAAAGGGTGCAACGCAAAGCCATGTTCGGCGAAGGGCTTCACCAGCAAGAGAGTTGATGACAACATCGACACCTCGTTGGTTCGTGAGACGGAGAATACCATCAGCGAAGGAGTAGTCACGACTGTTGAAGATGTGAGACTCCTTGACACCGTAATCTTCAATCAAGAGACGCTTCTTCTTCTCAGAAGACACAGTAGCAAAGATCTCAGCGCCGAGGTACTTAGCTAGACGAATGGCAGCCTGACCGACACCACCCGCCGCAGAGTGAATCAAGACCGACTCACCGCGCTGAAGACGCGCGACGTCAATGAGCGAGTGCACGACTGTAGCAGAGGTACACATCAAAGAAGCCGCTTCCTCATCGCCGAGATGCTCAGGCGTTCGCTGGAACGTACGAGGATCAACGCGGACACGAGTCTGGAAGCACCCTGCGTGCATACCAAAGACACGATCACCAACTTTGAACTTCTGCACACCGGCCCCAACCTTGGCGACGACACCCGCACACTCAATACCGAGGGTGTTATCCTCCATCTGACCCATCGCAACCATGACATCGCGGAAGTTCAGCCCCACAGAGCCAACCTCGATCTCTATCTGGTTATCACCAAGAGGTTCAAAGAGATCAGGAACAGAGAGGTACTCGAGGGTGTCAAGAAGACCAGGATCGCGGATGGAGAGTTGCAGAGGCTTGTTGACTTGCTTCAGAGGCACCTTGACCGCTGAGAGGTTGTTTCCTGTCTTGGAGGAGTCGAGAAGGGCTTTGAGGTCGGGGTTGGGAATGAGGCGCTCGACGAGGACTTGGTTGTTGCGGATGACGTACTCGGAGTCTGAGGTCTCACCAAAGGTCTTGCGGGACATGTTCTCGATGATGGATGAGATGGTCTTGGTGTTCAAGGCGGAGTCAAGGGAGGTCAATGCATCGAGGCTTAGAACGGTGAAGGAGATGTCAGGGTGTTCAGCACGAATAGTTCGTCCAAGGCCGTTTACGAGACCTCGAGAGGCAGTGTCGAGAGTCAGCCAGAGAGTGCCACGTGAGGCAAGGAAAAGGGAGCGAAGCTTGGTGAAGGTCTCATGATGAAAGCTCTCCAGGAAGGGAGTGTCAACATCAAGAGCAGACAAGGTCAGGAATGGAGTGGTCTGCTCGGGGATATTGGCAAAGTCAGCCTTGTTGACCTCATAGCCCTGAGAAGTCAAGTCATTCTCAGCCTGTGCAATGAGTTTGCTGAGACCGGAGGACGGGGAAGGCGGAGTGACGATGAGGACTTGGTGGTCTGAGGGGTCCGTATCGGGCTTGTGGCGAGCGATGATGAGTTCTGACACAGTGGTCGAGGTGAGATCGGTGGAGGTGAGAAGATCAGTGGAGATGGCACTCGCGTGGTTGGTGATCAGCAAGATGCCGGAGGGTTTGAGGATCTTCTTGGCGTTCTTCAAGACAAGTGAGATATCACCCTGCTCTTCAACATCAATGAAGATGACGTCTAGTGCCACGTCCTCGAACCCCTGAGTGCTGGGGTCCTGGGTGAGGTCAAGCTTCTCCTGCTGAACCTTGTTCTTCCAGGCCTCAGGGACAGAAGTCTCTTCGTCGGCAGGCCCGTCCAGAGGAGTAGTAAGAGCAACAGAAGTAATGCTACCTTGAAGCTCTTCAGCTTGTGCAGTGAGAGCTCTGAGAAGAATACTTGAAGTGGACGAGCTGTACTCAAGTACACTCAGTCCAGGTCGCTTCTGGCCGAGAAGAGACAGGTAACTGCCCAGCTTAGAGGCAAAGTCAGTACCTTGAAGCAGCTTCTCAAGAGTCACAGCATCAGAGATATCGACATCGACCACCTTCTTGGGAACAACAGGAACATGGCCAAGCGACTGGCCATCACCCGAAGAAGGATCAGAGGCACCTCTCAAAGGCACAGTCTTGCATCCCTCCAGGGCAATTAATGGTTTGGATCCACCCTCGGCAAACGCGATGACATTGCTCAGCATGTTTGTAGCACCATGCTTCTTGGAAGTGCTGAAACCATGATACTTGGTACCGCTAGTCGAGTCAAAGTCCGCAGAGATGTACAGAGAAGCAGTAGACACGGGGACACGAGCCTTGATCTCGGCGGCGTCACCGGTGCTGGAGATCAAAAGATGGACAAAGACATCGAGAACGGCGGGATGGATGAGGTGAGCGGGCTCCCACTTCTTGGGGTAGAAGTCCTTCGTGTCGATGACTTCCATGGAGAAGTGAGCCTTGTGATCAAAGAGGTTAAGTTCCTTGACGCCACGGAATGCTGGGCCGAGACTGAAGCCTGACTCGTCGAGCTTGGTGTAGAAGACAGTTGGGTCGACGCTGGGCAGGTCGGAGTTGGAGATAGCCTTGTACTCTTGGCTCAGAAGAGCGTTGGCTGCAGCCTCCTCATCCAAGAACGTGCTATTGGTCTCACGCTTGTAAGACGTACTGACAAGACCAGTGCAGTTGGTCGTCCAAGAACCGCTTTCATTGCGACTAGACACCGTGAACTCCGTCCAGTGCGACCACGAGACATTGGGGCCAGACCTCCATGGCGTAAGCTGAAGTCTCGTCTCAATAGTCTGATCAAGCGGAACAACAAGAGCACTTCCGATGTTGACATCCCGAATAGTATAACCCTCAACATCAGTTCGCGTCTCAACCTGCCGCAGACCCTCAATCGCCATGACGATCATACCAGCCATAGGATAAATGTTAGTGTTCTGGAACTGATGGTGCTCAATCCATGGCTGCTCCGAGATGCGTAGGTAGTTGTGCCACGCAGGCTCGGCCTTGGTGGAGCGAGGATCCCTAACGCCGAGGAGTTCGAGGCGGGGGTGTTTGCGCTGCTTGTAGGCGGTCACTGCGGCGGACTCGTGCCAGTAGCTGTTGGTGGTGTTCCAAGCGTAGGGGGGAAGATCGACGAGTGCGGAGGTGGTTTCGGTGTAGGCGTTGACGAGAGGGACGTTGACTTGGTGGCCGAGAACGAGAAGCTCGCCAACGACTTCGAGAGTAGTCTGGATGGCATCTTGCTTTCGCTTAATGGCAGAGAAGTACTTTGGCGAAGCACCCTTGTCACCGATGCTATCAAGGATCTGCTTCAGAGGTCCTTGGAGTGCAGCGTGAGGTCCAATCTCAACCATGGCATCCGCACTACCCTTCTTACCCGAAGCCTTACGCTTGCCCAATGCACCAGCGTTAGCAGCAGCAGTGACAGCACCGGAGAAGTTGACAGGGCTGACGAGGTTAGCGACCCAGTACGCAGGGCCAAGCTCAGTGCCGTCAATAGGTTTGGCCGAGACGGAGGAGAACATGCGGACTTTGGGGTTACCAGGCTTGAGCTCCCACTTGCCAGACAGAGAGTTGAGATACTCCTCTGAGATCTGCTGCATGTGGTGAGAGTGGTAGGCTGTAGTGACGCGGAGTTTACGCGCGAAGATGTCGTCGGCTTGGAGGAAAGTGAGAACTTCATCGATGCCTTCGACGTCACCAGAGAGAGTGACACTGGCGGGACTGTTGATGCAAGCGACGACGATCTTACCTGCTGTGACACGGCTGAGATACTCGCTCACACGCTCAGGGCCAAGACCAACAGCTGCCATTGATCCAGTCTTGGTGATGTTACCAGTGAGATGACCTCGGAAGTACGCAATCCTCATAGCAGCCTCCTTGTCGAAAGCACCCTTGGCATAAGCAGCAGCAATCTCACCACTAGAGTGACCAACAGTGACTTGAGGGTGAATACCCCAACTCGCAAGAAGATCAATAATGCTGAGCTGGAGAGCAGTACAAGAAGGTTGGCTGACATAGGGAAGGTCAATGATAGACTCCTTCGCATCGCGGTTGAGCTCTTCAACAAGATCCCATGTGCTGCCGAAGTCCTTAAGGTACTGACTGCATGCGTGGAGGGACTGCCGGAAGATAGGGTACTTTTGGAGTTCTCTGCCCATGGCGAACCACTGAGCTCCTTGGCCGGTGAAGATGAAAGTGAGGGCCTGTGATCGGGGAACGCGAGCGGCTTTGGTGGGTGCTCCATCAAGGGCTTGCTGGAGCTCTTCGATGGTCGAGGCAGCTGCGTATGTCTTCCAGGGAAGAGAGGATCGTTTCTCAGAGAGGGTGTAGGCGAGACGGTGGAGGAATTGGTCCTCGGGAAGATCGCGGGCTGCGGGGTCGGCGAGATAAGCCTGGAGAGTCTGGCTGAGACGAGCGATGCCAGACTCTTCGTGGGATGAGATGAGGAACAGGCGAGGTTTCTTGTCAGTCTTCTCGATAATGTCTTGAGATCCGTTACCAATCAAGCCAGTCGCGGGAACGTCCTCGGCCTTGGTGTTGTGATGGCCCTCGAGGTTGTGAGTCTTGAGGAAGTGGTACGCATCATCCAAAACAGCATGAGCATTTGCGCCACCGTAACCAAAACTGTTGATGCTAGCCCGTCGCAGACCAGCAGGCCACTTGATCTTCTCAGTAGGAAGGTTGATCTTCCACTCATCAAGCTTGATCTTCGGATTGACGTTCTCAAGCCCATAAGTCGGAGAGATCACACCACTCTCAAGACTGTAAATCGTCTTGACAAGCCCCGCAAGACCACTCGCACCCTCAAGATGTCCAATGTTACTCTTCACAGAGCCAACATAAACAGGCCTCTCCCTCGTCTTACCAAACACATTCCCAATAACCGAGCACTCAATAGGATCACCGACCTTGGTACCCGTTCCGTGCGCCTCGAAGAAATTGGTCTTGTCGAAGGTCAGACCAGCTGAAGCATAAGTCGCACGGATAAGCTCTTCCTGGCGAGAAGCAGAAGGTTGCGTGATGCCAAGGGTTCGACCGTCCTGGTTACTACCTGTGCTTCGGAGGACGGCGCGGATAGTGTCGCCGTCAGCAAGCGCCTTATCAAGACGCTTGAGCACCACGAAGCCGCCGCCTTCAGCGCGGGCGTAACCGTTGGCTGAGGCGTCGAAGGAGTGGCATTTGTTGTCGGCGCTGAGGAAGGACATGGAGGACATGAAGACGCCGAAGTTGGGGAGGAGATGAAGACCTAGACCTCCGACGAGAGCCTACAAGGGTAAGTATTGATAGAAATGATGGGTAGTGGAAGACTTACTGAGTCGCTTTCGCCGTTTCGGATGCTTTGACCTGCGAGGTGAAGGGCAGTCAACGTGGAAGAGCAGGCGGTGTCGATGGTGACGCTGGGTCCCTTGAGGTTGAAGAACCACGAGATGCGATTTGAAAGAAGGGCTGGGCCGGTACCGGTGGCGGTGTACTTGGGTGCGCTGTCCATATCGTAGGCTTGAAGATCCCAGTAATCATGCTGACATGCTCCGATATAGCAGGACATGTGTTGATTGGCGACCTCGTCAATCTTGAGACCAGCTACAGAATGTCAGCTCAAACCATCACAGAAGAGTCACGAATCTTACCATTCTCGAGACCCTCGTAGGCCAGCTCAAGCAGAATTCTCTGCGTGGGATCCATACCCCTCGCCTCCTCAGGCGTAATAGAGAAGAATCCAGCATCAAACTTATCAACATCACTCTTCAGAAAATACCCCTGCTTGGTGTTCAACGTCCCCGCCCTTCCACCGTCAGGATGATAAAACCCATCAATGTTAAAACGGCTCTCAGGAACATCACTCAACGCGTTTCTGCCCTCCTTGAGAAGATCCCAAAGATGACGAGGCGAAGTTGCATCACCGGGAAATCTACCAGAGACTCCGATGACGGCTATAGCAGACGAGATGTCACCGTCTACCTGAGGGAGGCTAGCATTGTATTCAGCGCCACCATTGGGAGTGCCATTGTTAGCACCCCCGTTAGCAGCGTTGTGAAAGCCATTAGCGCTAGGATGAGCTCCATGGCCGTTGCTAGTGCCGTTTGCGCCGTTGGAGCCATTGGAGAGAGTCATTTTGAGAGGGGGAAAAGAGTCAGAAACAAAGGGTTTTGTGATGGGCGCTGGCTTGCTTTGGATTTGACTCTGAAGAAAGGATGATGATCACGGAAACACCACCATGGAAATGACTTGGGATCAGATATATGGACTGAAGCATTGTTATGATATGATAGCTACTCTGTATGCTGCGCATTGCGGCTCGGAGCTAGCTGGGCCGGGTCAACAGACCTTGAGTCTCATCTACCGAGTATTTCGTGCATCCGACTAAAGCTCATGCACGTCTTCGGAAGATATTGACACTAAGATCGGAGGTTGTGTCAGCGTCGGCGCCGAGAGAATGACCCACTGTATCCTTGTCAGACCGGGCCCGGAAAGCCCGCGGCCAATGATATCGAGCCGGGGATAACAATTTTTGAGTTGCCGTATTATTCTTGCGTGATATTCCAGACTCAAAAGGATCCGTATTTGCCTCAATGGAATGAAGTTGCAAGCTGAGACTTTTTCCATTTTGGCCGACATGTTATCGGGGTCTGCCATTCGCTTCTTAATACAATGGCTTTGAGAATAAGATACTACAAGCGAAGTGTATACCTAACTTGATCGATTTGTTGGAAAAAGAAATAAGATGCTGATGCGAACACCTCAGTCTAGTATTCCTACGATCTTTCCAGCAGCTTCTTTGTCAATAGCGCTTTGAACGGCATATTTTGCTTTGCCCATAAGGCAATGTCCTCGACAGCGCATTTATCGATAAACTAGTTATAATTCCTTTAAGGTAAGGTATAGCTATCTGGTATATAGTAGAGATATGTCGCTTAGAGTTTAAAGCAACATGGGTTCCTAGGAAAGATTATTGATTACCTTTAGATATTACTATCAGCTAACTAGGCAATGGTCTCATGCGCCCGTTCTTGTAAACCTCAACGCTGGTAAGGAAACTCACAGCTTATCTGGCAATTATGTCAAGCTAAGTTCACTACCTGAAGCATCCTTACGGCCGGACTTGATAGGATAATAGGCAATAATAGGTAGTCCATTTAGAGAAATAACTGGATTATACTCAATGCCGCGCTCTAAGGTTGTTTTTTTTACCTAGGAAACTGAAGATGTAGCGACTTGCCTCTATTAGAAGGGATGTGCATTGAGGTTTAGAGTTAATGGAATTAAAGTCAAAGCGAAAGGTCAGTGCAAAAGGCAATTGCAGTCAGGCAATGTAACTGCCGTGTTTAGAATGCGAGCTCATTTTATTTCTGCTATATATAAATACAGCAACGGTCCTACCCCTTCTACCTTTGTTCTCGATATCCTCTCCTCCCTTCGTCAACCAGTCTGCCAACAGATACAGCCTTCAATTTCATCGAAATCATGAAGCCTGTGTCTATTCTTCTTACGCTTGCAAGCATAGCTTGCACATATGTCGGCTGGTTTACCTCGTTTTAGTTCGTGAAACCCATACTGATAAAAGATGAGTCCGCTCTGACTGTATTTCTCACGTAGCGAGATGTACTGCTGCTTCGCAGTGCAATTCCAATTATTGCGCCCCATTGAGAAATGCCGACTGCGACCAGGTGGTTAATTGCCGCGGTAAGTAGCAGGACTATGACATGCCTTGCTCAGAACAGTGACTAACAACTTGAAGATAGCGTTTGCTACGGTGCATCAGTAGACTGTAAGCCAGCCATGAGGTTAGATCTTGCTGTTATCTTGCTAACCGCTACGTAGCGCCATGTTCGAATGACTGGGAATGTAACTCCAATCATTGCAAAGGTGAATAATAAGCCACTCCACACAAATTCCTTACTGACGCATCGCAGGAGGAAGATGCTATGATTGCCGTGATCCTCGCAACCCAGCCCGGGCCAGAGCCCCGTACCTTTCTCTAGGCTGTATGTATTAGACTTGAACCTTACCATCATGAGTAAAGTCTAAATGAATCGCCTCGCAAGCCTCCTGCACTGGATTTGGAGATCAATGTTGCGAGCCACAATTTCGAGGTATGCTCGCATTCCCTGAGCTTGATCTGGATTAAGCATAGCTATTCAGTCTGCAGCCAACGTCCAGGGGAATATGCAATGCATTAGTAATACGACGATCATGCAGAAGGGCTGGCATGGGCCATTCCCAGTGGCGAAAATTCACCTCCAAGGCATTGATTTAATATGTCAATAGTTGAATGGAAAAAGGATCTCTCGGTTTGAGAAGGTTGGCATTTGGGGGGCTGGGTTTTTAATTTGCAGACAGACTGATGAGTAAATATACAGCTCTAATGCATTACCTCTCTGCTGCTCAATTTGTGATGAAGGAAAAGCGTCCGCATAATTATTGAGGATGACTTCCGTTTTAGTCGGAGTGGCCAACAAAGCAGCTTTGCTCTCGCATTAGATCCAGGCAAGATTGGAAATGACACAGGTTCAGCGGTATCGAACTTGGCCAGAACGGCTGTAGCTTTCGAACCACAATCCTAATGGCAAAGTGTCCAAAATTGCCGTTGGCAAATCTCAATATGATGAGCTGGGAATGAGTTCATGGCGATGCTAAGGATTTATCCTACCTTGGCTGTAGAAACGCGCCCAAGTCTCGATCAAGTATTCCAATCGCTGTCAGTTAGGCCGAAGCCGAGGTATGCCGTGTATAGAGTGAGGGGAAACGTAGCCACTTGCACAAAATCAGTCATGCCAATTTTCAAAGATGGATACCGGTCTTATTAGTGCAACCTTGTGGATAAACGGTTCCTGACAAGAAAGTGATTGAGGGTTGTTATTCGCCGATCTTTCCCCGCAATCTCGCCTCTCCCCAGACTTCTCCGCGTATGACCTCGCTCAAAGCTCCACTACCCCAGACAGTTCATGGGCGGTTGATAAATGTTTTTCCACCCCATGATGAAACGGCATCTCGGCACATAGTGCCATTTAACTATAGATGCACATATAGCTATCCGTATATGTAATGATAATCTAGCGAAAGAGACAATAGAGACACAGCAGCATCAACTCTTCGCAAGATGAAGTCTCTCACCTCATTCGTCGCTGTGGCTTTGGCTGCCTGCACCGTCACTGATGCCCGTGGACTGCACTATCAACCTGAAGCTCCACTAAATATCGAGACAACCAGTGGTCATCTCTCAGGTTTCATCAACAAGACCGCCCCGGATGTTCGCCAATTCCTTGGAGTTGCCTACGCCGAACCCCCTCTCAAGTCTCTTCGCTTCCAACCTCCCAAGCGAAAGCACAGCTCAGAGCATATACCAGCCAAGAAGTACGCGCCGTCATGCAAGCAAATCATCAGCAAGAACCCAACAGTCTACACTGAGCACATGACTCAGTTTCTTATCAATGGCGGCGACTCTGAGGATTGTTTGTATCTCAATGTCTACGCCCCATTGAAGCCAACTGCAAAGAAACTGCCTGTCTTTATCTACATTCCCGGTGGTGGGTTTACAGGCGGTGGGGCAGACTCGCTTTACAAGATCCCTGACAAGTGGATTCAGAAGACTCAGTCTCACATCGTTGTCACCATGAACTATCGTGTCAACCTCTTTGGCTTCCCCAACGCTGAAGCTGCGCAGCAAAATGTTGGCTTGCTCGACCAGCGTATGGTTGTTGAATGGACACGTGATAACGTTGCAGCCTTTGGTGGTGATCCTCACAAGATGACTCTCTGGGGTCAGTCTGCTGGTGCTGGCTCAGTTGGCATGTACGGATACGCTTACCCCAAGGACCTCATCGTCCAGGGTTTGATCTCTGATTCTGGCGCTCCGGCAATGCTGGCTAAGGCTTATGGTAACCACTCCAGCTTCGACACTCTTGCTGATAAGGTTGGCTGCAAGGGATTGGAGGGCAAGAAGCAATTGACCTGCATGCAAAAGGTTGATGCTTCAACGTTGCAGAAGGTTTACTCTGAGACACCGACCATCTCATTCACTCCCGTTGGAGATAACATCACCGCCTTTTCCAACACGACCGACCGGCTAGCGCGAGGTCTGGTCACCAGAGTGGTAAGTAGTGCTGAATTTCTCTTGTCATAATGAAGATCTCACTGATATGTGATAGCCATGGATCTTTGGTAACAATGCCAACGAAGGTGCTGGATTCGGCACGTACGATCCTAACGGTGTGACGCCAGCCCAGACTGCTATTGGACTGCAGGCTATCGTCTGCCCAGTTGCTGCTGAGGTCAAGTAAGTGGTCCCCATGCCCTAAGATTCGTACCACTGACCCATGCTCTCAGAAACCGCGTCAAGTATGGATACCCAACCTATAGATATTATTACACTGGAAATTTCTCCAACATTACCCCTCTTCCCTGGATTGGCGCGACTCATAGCGGTATGTCCACCTCCTGTACTGTATTTTCTTTACTGAAACCTTTCCAGCTGAGCTTCCTCTTCTCTTCGGAACGCACTATGAATACCGTGGCAACTCCACCGAATACGAATGGGAGGTTGCCGAGGGCATGCAAAGTAAGTCTCACGAACTCCGCCTTGCTTGGAGGTTTACTAACGCCTGCCAAGGTCTTTGGCTCTCCTTCGCAAACAACCCCAAGAAGAACCCTCAAGTTGGAAAGGTTACTTGGCCATTGTACAAGCCGAATGAGAACAAGATGGCTGTTTTTGCAGAGACTGGAAAGAAGTGGTTCCAGTTAGGCAAAGGGTCTCTGACCGAAACTCAATGCAAGTAACAGGATGTGGGCTGCTGAAAGCCTTGTCTTTAGCCACCGTCAAGGTATACTCTTGAGTTAAATGTGCACTCTTTATTCAGCGATTACCTTAATCTTTCTAGTTGAGACTTCTGCGTGCTAACCTAATATAACCTGTCCGTCCTCGTATTTATAAGTACCGGAATATAAACACCTTTTACTAAGATCGCTGTCACACCAAGCACTGTTTAAAGTGTCAGTGTCTCTAAATACTCTATAGGGACAGAGTACTTAGGCAAATAGCCAATGCCCATTCCAGTTACTGGATGCACTTCTAGGACTTTTAATGCTCCATGCGACCGAGCCCAATACAATGTCGTTTTCCCTATCGTATGGGCGTGGGATACTACCTGACGTTGCGTACTTGATGCTGTACTTCTCCAACTTGTAACACCGAGAGCTGTAGAACAAGAGGTACGAACCGTCTTCATGGACGAGACTGGGCGCCTCAATCAACCTTTCGTCGTCAGTCTCACTGAGGATTTCATTTCAACTGGGTCGCTTTTCAGGGTAATACCATCATTCTCAACCTGGAAGATGTCAATCATGATCGAATCTAGTAGTGATTTGACATACCAGTTACAGCATGGTAGACGTCTTACCGCAAATGCGGTTCCCATCAATCTTATACACGAACTATCTCGTATTGCACACCGGATCATAGAAGGCACTTGGGTCGATCACTCCGCCCTTGCCAAGCTGGCAAACGAGTGTTTCATCTCGTGGTGTATAGGGGCCACGGATCGAATCGGAAAAAGCCATACCAATACATCGCTATCCATCGTTGTCGTCTTGGGTGAAAGCACTGTAGTACATGGCCCATTGTTCGTCATCCCGTATAACATCTGGAGACAAGATATCGAGATCTTCAAGAGCCAGCGTCCTTCAGCGGATCGTCGTCCAGTAGCTCCCACTTGCCCTTTGTTTTGTCGTATTGTGCTATCTGTACTAATTTTCCCTTGTCTTGGCTGCCAAAAGAGTATCATAAGTAAGACTTAAGGTAAGAAAAAGATGGATTCAGGAAGCTTTCACTAAGGATGATTTTGGTCGCCATCGAAAATTGGCTTAGAACAGCCGTCACCGCTTCCACTGCTATTTTACCATCAATAGTGCCGCCACGTTAGCCATCATTGCTGTATTTGGGCAAGTTTGGATCGCATGTGTATGGAAAAAGGGTTCATTAGTAGCTGTTATGATCAAATAGACAAAGAGGGAGCAGTACAAGGGCCTATTACTAATGCTTGGTTAATTCTTTAGATCTTGGCGACAGACAGAAGCAAGGCCAAAAATGGCGATGGGCTCAGCCGAGGCTCGTGAGGGATGATCTCAGCCTTTTAGGGTAAGGTATATCAGACGACAACCCCGCAAGCCCCGCAATTGAGCAGAGCGGCATTCCCGGTGACTAACACGTGATCGTGTGCTCGTGATGGATTCAGCCATGCTTGGGTTGTTAGTCTCCTACGTGTTACTGGCACTGACTCTTCCGAGGCAATCAGCGGTGCACCTTGACCCCATCTGCTCTCCTCGGAAGTTAAACCCTTCTTTTCCCAGTGAATTCCCTACCACACTCTATGCACATCCGAGGCAAGGGCGTATATAAACAAAGAGGGGTCCGACGAGACCGACAGAGACTAACTACTTCCGCAACTTGATAACCTCTTCCCTGAGCAATTACCACCTTAGGATCACCTGAATTAAGGTATTACTCTCAGATTGCAAAACGCCGGCGCGCTGATGCTTGAAAATGCGACCTGATCCCAAGTTATATTTACCACGCAATGTGCCATGGAGCGAACCTGCGTGGTATCGTACTGGCAAATCGGTCTACCTCAACGCGTCCCATCGGAAATTGAGGGATAGTATTCGCAAATATGTTGATGAACATATCCTTCCCTACTCCTTGGAATGGGAAGAAAAAGGCGAGGTTCCACGATCAGCAGCACTGAGCTACTGTAAATCTGGAATTCCTTTCGACGACATACCAGAGGAGTTTCGACCTCAGGATGTCCCAAAACTAGCAGGAATCCCACAGGGAGGATTGGATGCCTTTCACTTTCTTATTTCAACCGACGAGATGTCTCGTGTTGAAGGCGGAGTCTCCATTGCCCTTGGCGGCGCGTCCACAATCGGGTTGCCACCGGTACTCCATTATGGAACTCAGGAACAAAAGTCTCGTTGGTTTCCAGGACTATTCTCAGGGAATGTCAATTTCTGCTTAGGTATCACGGAGCCTGGTGGTGGTTCAGACGTGGCAAATATCCAAACCACGGCTGAAAAGTCTTCAGACGGCAAGTTCTACATTGTGAACGGTGCCAAGAAGTGGATTACAGGTGCTCCATGGGCAACTCACATGACTACTGCCGTACGAACCGGCGGTCCAGGTGCCAAAGGTGTTACAGTCCTCGAGATCCCGCTCGATAGCCCCGGAGTGTCTCGGACCAAGATCTTCAACAGCGGACAGAACGCTGGAGGGTCTAGTTTTGTAGATCTCGAAAATGTCAAAGTCCCAGTCGAGAATCGCATCGGTCCAGAGAACGAGGGCTTTGCAATCATCATGAAGAACTTCAACAGGGAAAGGTATGCACTCGCAGTCGGGTGTAATCGAAAGAGCCGGACCTGCCTTGCTATGTCGTTCTCATATGCTATGGAGCGCAAGACCTTTGGGAAGAGGTTGATTGAGAATCAAGTTATACGGCGCAAACTTGCTGAAGTTGCACACCGCGTCGAAGCTCACTGGGCTTGGCTTGAGCAGATTGCTTTCCAAGTCAATTCATCTAGTGAAGGCTGGCAGGAACCAAATATTGCAAGTCAGATAGCTTTGGTCAAGATCCAAGGCGGGCAGATGGTGGAATTGGCATGCAGAGAAGCTCAGCAAATCTTTGGGGGCGCCGGCTATCAAAAGGGCGGCCGTGGGGCGACAGTGGAACAAATCAGCCGCGACCTTCGGATGCTAGTGAGTACCTTCTTTGCTTCTCCTCAAATCGATAAGCGGCTGACAGCAAATAGGTAGTTGGCGGCGGCAGCGAGGAGATTCTTACAGATCTTGCCATTAGACAGGAAATAGGGGCCTTCAGTAAGCAGGCCAAAATGTAAATAAGGTAGAGAGGTGTAGTTAATGTATTTAAAGAATTAGTAGAAACACCAGTAGGATAATAGTTCTTATTAAGTTTTTATAAGTGCGATGCTGGCTCTTTGTCGTTTTTGCTTGCTTACACATACTCAAGGTCTGTGAAAGCCTAAATAAATGTATTGACACTAAAGTATCCACGGGCGCGATTCTAACAGGCATAAATCTACCAGTTAACCTTGACCAAAAATCAGCATGTCAATCATACACATCTAAATATTCAACTTCTGCACCGCGTCAAACGCGATGCAGTATAGCTCACCAGACAATACACACATGGCGGTCTGCTATGCCAAGTTTCTCGGCATAATGGTACATACAGCCGTGCCAACTTCGTCGAACAGCCCTGGTAGAGTAGCAATGGGAGAAGAGACAAGGACTGAGAGTGGCAATGAAGTGGCGACGCAGCCCAAGGGCCTTGGAGATATGACGCACTGTCCGCCAGACAATAACATGGTTGTCGAGGGGTTTAGTGACTTGGATGCTGTCCCTGACCTGGGTTTAACCTCTGACCTCTTCTCATGGTGGGAGTCGATGTATGGCCGGGACATCTTTCCGCAGATTCCCTAAATGTCATAAGTTAGTCGGAAGGGACACGCCGAAGGCTTCTTCTTTATTCTTCCCGGGTTATTGTATAGCATCATGTGCCAACTGTTTCGCTACTATTTTTTTTTTTTTTTTTTTTTTTTTACAAAGCTGGGGTTCAGCTGGAGCCGCTCGGTAACCGAGGTAGGTTAAAATTCGGATACATTAATATATCCGCGACCACTTACTGTGACGCGGCAACCAATTCGTTATCCGACTGACTGACTCAGTTGCAGTTACATTATGCAAGGTGGCATGGATGTGGAATGCTACTGTACCGGTATATCCGTAAACTCGTCGGATATTCTTTAAACGGCCTAGTACGGCGCTATCTCGGTAAGCTTATTATACTACTGTGACTAATATATAATACTACTTACCCTACAATATATACCTTTATACCTATTTTTTATATAAACAGTTTAAATTAATAATTTATTAAAGAAATTAGGGCATCTTTTATATATTTAAGATATATAATAGCATTAAAATATTAATATTAACTTTTTTAAAAGAACAAATACAATTTATACAAGGTAGACTATCCTCTGAGAAAAAGCACAACTGACTCAGGGCTATCCTTGATTTCCAAGATTTCAAACCAGGGTCAACTCGCTCGGCATACTCTGATTACATTTTTATAGCTTGTTATAGGCGGAAATTACTGTTTGCATATTCCATGGATTTTTACACTCAGATGACCCTGATCCCATTTTCATGCATCCTGGTTGAGGACCCGGTTTCCAAGACCTATCCCACTCGGAAAACAGTAAGCAAATCTTGTACATCGAGGCGGTCAAAGAACAGTAGCTAAAGACCCGTGCAGTCTACACCATAGCACGAGTCAAGTTCAAATACATTTATATTCCTCAACTACCGGCCTCAGCTCTGAACTTTACTCAGCATAGTCAGCTACAAAGTTTCATCTTCCGCACCTTTCAGCATGCGTTCAACTAATTACTTTTTCACGGCCTCCTTGGTTCTGGGACTGAACTCATCGCTTGCCCAGGCCCAGATCAAGCCCATCTCCGAGTTCTTTAACATCACTACCTACCCAAATGAGCAGAAAGAGAACGTTACGCGTCTTCTGAATGAAGGCAGGCGACTCGCCACCGATGGCTCAATTCACCAGTATTTCCAGGATCAATGCATCACCCAACAAGTATATCCAGCTACCTTCACCATGCCACCCGGCTTCGTGAACCCCTTCGCGGCTTTCGACAAATTCTTTTTTGTCGGCCATGCATATGTTCATGCCTGGGCGTATGATACTGGTGATGGCCTGGTTGTGATTGACGCCCTCGATAATCAGGACGAGATTGAGAAGATCATGATCCCCGACTTGGAAAAACTAGGCTACAAAGGTAGCGATATCAAGCACCTTATAATCACACACGAGCACATTGACCATTTTGGGGGAGCCAAGTACATTCAAGACCAGTTTAATGCTTCTGTCTACGCCACCGAGGCGGCATGGGAGGGCATGGCTGGACAAGGAAAGGATTCTAATACGCCAGTCCCAGTCAAAGACAAGGTGGTTGTCGATGGCGATGTCCTCACCTTTGGAGATGTTGCCATTGACATTGTGCAAACACCAGGGCACACTCCCGGCACGCTTTCACTCATCTTCCCGGTTGTTGACAAGGGCAAGCGTCATTTGGCCGGACTATCTGGTGGCACCGGTACGCCAGCAGACAAGACTGCGCGAGAACAGAAAATCGCGTCACAAAACCGGTTTGCCGACATATCCAAGGCGAAGGGGGTCGATGTCCTTCTCTCAAACCACAATGTCGCCGACCATAGTCTTTATAACGCCGATATTCTCGCCCACCGTGCCCCAGGCGCCTCCAATCCTTATGTCGTTGGAGTTGAGAATTTTTACAAGTATATGAGGATCAATGCACTGTGCAGCCAAGTTATTGCTGCTCGCGAGGGAATGGACTTGGATGTTTAGTCTATGCATGTTTAGAAGTAAGGTAGTAATTACCTATAAATCAGATGAGGTTTTATTAGAATCGGATTTCTATTTATATAAATATTCTATAACTAGTCTTACTTATATAAAGCACTTACTATTTTGCTTAATAAGAATTTATCAAGATTATTTTTTAAAATCAGTTATATATAGAGCTAGTTAAGATAATATAACTTTAATAAATAGATTTTTAAGATAAAAGTAAAAAGGACCTTATATAAAAGTAAATCAGGCTGCCTTAAGCCCTTTTCCTAGAAAAGACCTTTCATTAAACTCCTGTTCCGCGACCTGGAAAAGAGGGAGACCCTGGAAGTACCCATTGCCTGTCGTTCCAACTGCCTCCCAGGTGGATTTAGCTTCATGCTCGCCAATCGTCAAAAGTGGTTTTCCTGATCCTGCCGAGCTCGCGTCGGCCAAAAGTTGGATTTGACAGCATCTCTCTAGCAGCACGAACCATGCGATAGTAGCCTCGATGGTGGGCCCGACTGTCATGATACCGTGGTTGCCCAGAAGAGCTGCTTTCTTAGTACCCAGAGCTGCGGCAATGGCTTTGCCTTCAGCCGGGGCCAGTACAAGCCCGGCAAAATTCGACCACAGAATATGATCGTTCCAAAATACGCAAAAGTCCTGCGTGAGCATATCTAGTGTCCGTCCGGTGGCGCAAAAAGCCCGTCCGTAGGTACTATGAGAATGGGCCGCGCAGAGAACATCAGGGCGAGCCTTGTGTATCTCTGCATGAATAGCATAGGCCGCTAGAATAGAAGTATTAGAAATTATAGGTATTCAAGCCAATCCGAAAGGGAACAAACCATAATTCAATCGCCTATTTTTTCCTCCATCAACTACTTTACCTTCGTGATTGACGCGAATCAGGTCTTCGTCGCGGATAAGGGAGAAGTGTAGTCCTGTGCAAAAAGGGATTAGTAAAGCTCCGTGTAAAGACAGGCGCAGGATCATATGCGGTCCGCAAACAACATACCAAAAGGGTTTACCCAGAAACTATTGGGATCAACAGGATCCCTCACAGTTACATGTCCAGCAACGCCTTCAGCAAGACCGAAATTTGCTAGCACCCGGAATCCTAGTGCTAGCCTGTGCTTGACATACTTGCGCTCCTCATAAGGATCATCAAACGTCGGAGCTTTTTCGGCTTCATCATCAACAAAAGCCAGACTTGGGTCTCCGCTTCGATATTCTTCCATGTTTGATGAGGGCGACATAATAACGAGTAATAGTAATAGAACGTTGCATGTGTATTAAAGTGTCTAAATAAAGCTTGTAGATAACAGGTTTTGTAATATCCGATATTATATGTCTGAATATCTCGGAATATTATTCCGATTTACTATCATAAAGCCTTTACCTATTTGAGGAAACCTCGGAATGAGGATATTTGCCAGCAAATCACACGCAAAGCTTAGAGTAACCCTAAGCTCAGAGCCATTTCTTATTATAATAATCTGCCGGTTTCTAACAGTAATAGCCGAAGTAATGTCAGATACAGGGAAACCGGCCACCCCTAGAAACCAGCTACCCTCTATAAAATACCAAGAACAAGATATTATTAGGAATATAATTAATTAACTACTATTACATTTTTCTAATTAAATAAAATTTATATTAGTAAATATTTAAATAAAACTAAATATAAAGATCTTTAAATTTTATTCTTTAAATATATTTTAATATTCTTTTTAATTATAATACTTTTTATATCTATTTATAAGCCTTCAAACTTACTAGAACCTTTATAAACTTAGTATTTTTATTATATATAACTTTTTTTTCTTTTTTTTAATAAATATTCTTTTTATTTTAACTATATTATTATAATTTCTCTTTTTTAATATTTAATAAGAAAGTTATAATTATCTAATTAATTACTAATTTTATAAAAAAGTAGTTTAATAGCTAGCTTATTAGAAATAATACTTAAAATAGTTTAAAGGACTTTTATTAAATTAACTAACTATAGTCTAGTTACTTTTTAGCTAGCTAGGGTATTTAACTTTATAATAGCTTCTTTTTAAGCTTTATTATAAGTATATAAAAAGGTAATTATATTAATATAGCTTAAATTAGTAATAAAAGTAAAATTTAAAAGGAATTTTCTATATATTTTTTTAATAGTCTAAAGATTATAATATCTAGTAATTAAAAGATATAAGAAAAGTATATTAAAAAGAAAAGTATAAATATATTATTATAATACTTAAATAAAAAGTCTTTAGTTATATAACTTTTATAATTATTAAAAATAAAAAAATAAGGTTTTTTTAAGTTTTTAGGCTTTATTAATAAAATAAATACTATTTTAAGCTAAGTAAGTATTATATAGTTATTTATTTAGCCTTTTTTACTATTAGTAAATTCCTAGGCTTTTAGGAAATTTAAATTCTTTAAAAAATGCTATTATTAGACTATTTTCCTTTTAAAAATTATTAAAAGTTTTAGGGCCTTTTTTATTATTAAGATATACTTAAAGATTATAATTTAAAACTTTAAATTAGGCTAATTAATAAGTAGTAACTTTTTATCTTTTAATTTAAAAAATAGATTATTTAGTCTTATCCTTTTTATTATTTTAACTTTATTAATATTATATCTGTTTTTTTACTTAACTATTTAAATTATAAGTATTAATAATAATATAAAGAAGGCCTTAATAAGTTTAGTAAACGCTTTATTAAACCTCTTAAAATCTATATACTTACTAAATAAAGTTTTTATTTTTTTATTTTTATTTAAAAAAGCCTTTAATTAGTATTTTCTAATAATTTTTAAAAAGCTATTATATATTATAATCTAGCTTATAAAGTATTAGACTTATTAATATAATATAAAATATTTTAAGTTAACTTAAATTATAATCTAATCTTTTAAACTTTTTTTTTAAATAGCTAAAAGCTTTTATTTAAGCTTATAAGCTTCTTTTAGTATTGTAACCCTTTTAATATAGGCTTAAAGTATTAAATAGTTTATATTATAAGCTATTATAGCTTTATTTATAAAAACTCTTTTTAAAACTATTTAAAAAGTAGCATATATATCTTTTTTAGTAAATTTTATTATTTTAAATTAATTAATACTATTTATAAGTCTATAAAATTAAAATTAATAAAGTTATAAATTAATTAAGATATTATAAATTAGGTAGTTATATTATAACCCTAGCAGCTATATTATATATAAATTACACCCTATAATTTTTATTTAATAACTATATTACCTTAAGTCTTATATTAAATTAATTAAAGATAGGCTGATTAATATTAGACTAATAGCGCTCTAGGACTATATTACTCTAGGACTAATAATAACTTTATATCTTATTATTCTTACTTAAGTCTTATAAATATATATATATATATTTACTTAGTATTAAATAGAACTTAGTTTACTAGCTATTAATAAAACTTCTTTATATTAATTAAGCTTAATATATATTAAATCTACTATTAAGAAATATAATACTTTAATAACGCTTAGTTTATACCTTACGTAATCTGCTAATAATAAACCAAGCATGGCTTAGTTTAATATAGTTGGACCCAACCGTCACAAGTTGAGTTAAAAAGCAGGTGGCTGGTTTCTGGGGATGGCCGGTTTCCCCGTATTCGACGTTAATGCGTTATCTCGGGTCGGATCTAAAGTCTCGCCTTACTCTGACCCCGCACTTCGGAAAGGCAGTCCAGTAATGTTACGATCAAACTTGGAAAGGTGCTTACGTCACGTGCCCCCACATCTTCAACAAATGAACAACCTAGCCACGCACACTCATTACATGATCACGGTGATCACCCACGATACCTCAGTGGTTAGAATACTCACCAGCGATCAAGCCTGATCATGTTAGAAAGAATCTGTATATTTTCTACCTTCCCCTCTTTTCCAAGCGGAGACCTTGATGCTGCTCGAATAGGGCCCAAAGCTGCTGGATATGAGCGGCGCCTTGCGTTTGGGGTATCCCAGATTTACCCGGGGCTGACCATGAAATTCTGGGAGGAGGTTCCTCGTTAGTATAAGGAGGGGAAGCTTCGCCCAAGTAACTTCGAGGTTATTGAAGGTTTGGATGTGGATGCTGTGAATAGGGTACTGGATAAATATCGGGATGGCAATGGGGTTAAGATGAACATTCACCCTTGGGAATAAAGCCAATACCTTGTACAATTAGTCTCCTGCGAGGGGGATTCTGAGCTTGGGCAAGAAGATAGGTTACTTTTCATTCATAAATAGAGATTCGTGTTAACTACTGCCCTCGCCCTTCTTCATACTATTACTATTCGCACTCCACTTAAGGGTCGCTAATCTTGAGCACGGTCTTACCATGGCTCCCACCAGTAAACATCGACAAAAACGCCTTATCAGCCTGCTCAATGCCTTCAAACTGAGTATAGCGCGATTTGATCTTTCCCTCCGAAACCCACTTCGGCATAGTAGCCTTGAAGTTCTCAATGTTGTCAGTGTAAATGTTATCATCCCAGAAGATGAAGCCCTGGATCTTGATGCGACGGCGGAAGATCTCCGACAGGTTGGTGACTCCATACTGTTCTTCAACAGGCTTGTTGTACTGGGATGCCTAGATAGTGTGAGTAAGGTGGATGGGTAAGCGCAGGGAAGACCTACTGTTCCACAGCTGATGATGCGGCCGAACCACTTCATGTTCTCAATAGCAGCTTGGAAATGATCACCGCCGACATTCTCAAAGACAACGTCTAGCCCATCTGGCGCAAGACGCTTGAGGGCTTTGCCAACTGGTTCCTTTTGGTAGTTGAAGCCGACATCTGCACCAAGCTCATTGACCACGTAGTCGAGCTTTTCATCAGAGCTAACACTGGCGATGACCTTCATGCCCTCGATCTTGGCCAGTTGAACGACAACTTCACCAACAGAGCTTGATGCAGCGTTAATCCAGATCGTCTCGCCCTTGACAGGCTTGACGAGACCGTAGAATGAGTTCCAAGCAGTCATACCAGCCAAACCAAGGGTACCAACATAGTGCTTAAGATCAAGGTTGTAATTGTTTGAGACCTTCCAAACAAGCGGCGACGCCATCGCTCTAGCATCAATGAGCTCTTTCGGGATAATACCGTATTCGGCAATAGGAAGACTACCAGCGATTAAGCTTCCCTCCTCAAAAGCATCATTGTCTGAGCGGATGACTTTGGCGATAGAGAAGTTGGTGATGGGCTCGTCGAGTTCATAGCCAGGCACGTAGTCAACGTTACCAGCTCCTCGCATGCGATCTCTCTGATGGGGATCGAGACCAGCTGTGAGGAGCTTGATGACGAGACCGCCGGGCGGTGCGACTAGGCTCAAGGGTCGATCCTCGAAAGCGGTGTGGACGCCTGGCTCTGGTAGGCTTGAGGGGGACTTTTTAAAGACCCAGGTCTTGTTTGAGACTTCGCCGCCCATGATTGTGATTGCGAATACAGATAAACAATAGAATATAGGGCTGTTAGTCCTTGACTGTGATAATCACTGTTGGTCTTATCGCGTCTCTGTTATAATGCTCAATTGTCTCACGACCCTGTAAATCTGGGGTGCATTGTCTCTGGCACTCTCAGTGGGGGATACACTAACTTACAGCGCCACCTCGGAGCCTTTCAGGTCCTCCGAAACCATGATCCGACGTCTGTATTAGAGACCGCAAAACCCCAGCTTGGGGTTTCATTACTGCAGCTTGTACCGGAAGGATTCAATCCTCGCATTTGTCCGGTCGCAATGTAAAGGACAGTTTCCCTGTTATTATTCCTGCGAAAATCTTGAATAACGGAAGCTTACGCTTCAGTGGGTTACAGTGGGTAACATGCAGCTGGTAGTGGATAGTCACAAACACCCTCTTCCGATTGGTTTAGTCTCTGTCTTCGGCCTTCGTCCTTTGGCGGCGGAAGTTTGTAGTGGAGCTCTGGTCTCCGTATGCCTTTCATCTTCGGTTCTCGGACGTATACAGCCGAAATCCTAGCACCCGGACTAGATCGTGAGCAAGCATGTAGCTGTCCGGCATAAACTACCGATACTTTCTGACCTTGCATCAATGGACACAACAGTTTGCTTTAGAGATTTTTGTGCTGCCCGGGATCCGTTATGTTCACGTCTGATTTGGTCTCGTTTGTCATAGATGTGTGAAGGCTCGACAGATCAATCAACGTACCTATAGAAGAGTGTATGAGGCAACAGAAAAGGGTTCGAGACAAAAATGACAGAACTCTGAGGGCTCACGTAGCCGTAATCTCGTTGTGTCGCGGAGAAGATAGATAGCTCGAGGTCTAGGGTGAATGAAGTACAAAGTGAGCATTTTCTGTTCGACCTATGGACAGCCTGTGATAAGACTCTTTAATTAAGAAATCCAATGTTGGTGTTTCTATATAGGTAACATCAGGACAGAAAGGGCCCATCCCACTGATAGTGATCTCCGATTCCATGGGAACTTGTATTATGTCATTTAGAGTCTAACAAGTTTTCGCGAATCCTTGATCCAATAGAGAAAACCACTAATCACAAACAATTCGATTGGCTGCTCATAGCTGATCCTTAAATCATACAGCAAAGTGGTGACATCATTTACGAACAGCTTGTGATCGTAGATAGATAAGCAATCACAGTGAAATGTGTATATATAGCAAGCTTTTCCGCCACTTATCTATCTATCTGACTGCAAAGTCCACCAAGATTACCGCGACACTAAGCCCCATAAGCCTTCTGGAAAGACTGCTCAAAATCGGCAATGATATCATCCACATGCTCAATACCAACAGAGATACGAATCATATCCTCCGTCACGCCAGAAGCGAGCCTCTCATCCTCGGACAGCTGTTCGTGGGTAGTCGACCAAGGATGAATAGCAAGACTCTTAGCATCACCCACATTGGCAAGGTTGGACACGAGCTTGAGACCATCCACGACCTTGCTTCCAGCTGAAGCATCTCCCTTGACACCAATACTCAGCATAGCGCCGAAACCTCGTGTGAGATACTTCTTGGCCTGGGCGTATGTTGGGTGAGACTCGGAGCCTGGCCAGAGGACCCAGCTCACATTGGGGCTGGACTCAAAGTACTTGGCTAATTTCTCTGTATTTTGCGCATGGCGCTCAGCTCGAAGACCAAGGGTTTCGATGCCGAGGAGGAGTTGCTGTGCGGAGAAGGGACTGAGACAAGCGCCGATGTCTCGAAGCATCTCAACGCGGATTCGAGTGATGAAGGTAGCAGGACCGAAAGCCTCCCAGTACTTGAGGCCATGATAAGAGGGCGACGGTTCAACCATCTCCGGGAAGCGGTCAGAGTGCTTGTTCCAGTTGAAGCGGCCGCTGTCGACAATGACTCCACCGATGGTAGTACCGTGACCGCCAATCCACTTGGTCGCAGAGTGTACAACGATGTCGGCTCCATGTTCAATAGGACGGATGTAATAACCGCCTGCGCCGAGAGTGTTGTCGACCTTAGTCCAGTCAGCTCCGCTCAACAAAATAGGAACGACCAACTTACAACAAGGGGAATACCGTGCTCATGAGCGATCTTGGCGATACCCTCAAAGTCGGGCACGACATAATCAGGGTTACTCATACTCTCGACATAAATGGCACGAGTCTGGTCATCAATGGCAGCGACATAGTCCTCAAGCTTGCCGCTTCTCACGAACTTGGTCTTGATACCAAATCGGGGAAATAGCACGTTGAGCTGATTGTATGTGCCACCGTACAAATGGGAGCTGGCAACAATATTATCACCGGCCTTGGCCAGAGTTGCAATGGTGAGGAACTGAGCAGCTTGACCAGAAGAAGTGGCAGCAGCGGCAATACCACCTTCTAGGGCCGCAATTCGCTTCTCGAAGACATCTACAGTAGGCTGAAGGAATAACTCAGTTTATGGTCTTGAAGGTTATTCGGTGTTGCTTACGTTCATGAGACGACTGTAGATGTTACCGAGCTCTTTGAGACCGAAGAGACGCGCGCCATGAGCAGAGTCGTTGAAAGTGTAGCTCTGCATAAGAGTTAGTTGCTGAGTCCGCTATAATTTAGGCTTTGGCAGGACTAACAGATGTCGCATAGATGGGAACAGCAGTGGACCTCGTGTGCGGGTCCGGCGTGTATCTGCCAGAGGTTAGCATCTGACGAGACGGTATCAAGGGTAGCCATACCCAGCATGAAGCTGAAGGGTCTCAAAGTTCTGAAAGACTTGTTCTGCCATTTTGAATAACTTTTTGTTGGAAGGATATGATACACAAGAAAGGAAAGAGAAAGGCTGCTACTGTTGTCCTGGTCCAAGGAGAATATCGTTTGAGAGAGGTCTTTAATATGACATATATTTACCATCCGTTTTAAAGCCACCTCCTCGGCTCAAGCTAAAATTCGTATTGTCAGATCGGCCGTGATCTTCAGTCCGACTCCGTTACCGAACGCCGCCGAGTGGAGCAATCGGACACATCCCCATGGATCTCATGCACGTCAGCTCCGGTCCGGTCCCCGCAAAAGCTTCCGATGGCCAATCACACCGATCAAATGCTTTATGCTTCTGCAAATCATGAATAAGATGGGCCAAAGTAATAGAAGATCGCGGAATGCGGCCGAGAAAAAGTTCCGTTTGGTCCCTTGTTAAGTAAGCTGCATTTCGACAACCTCGGTTTGCAAACGAGGTCCGAGAACGTGGTGTTCAGTAACATAGCAATATGTAGAAGAAGGGATTGTACAAGTAAGATAAGGCCCTAGTCATGTTTTTGGTTCGATAGGTATTGTGTTTAAGCTAGGCCTTATATAGCTACCACGTTCAGTTCGACATCTCTATGCAGAAGATAGCGAAGCAAGCCTTATCTTCTCTCTCATCTCTTGCAAAGTCTCCTGCCAACGCCATGGGTTCAATCTCCCACTTGCCGGCCTACGGCCACAGGCTTCTCCCCGTCCTGATCGACGAGATATCACGGGACGAGCCTGATCGTGTGCTTTTCTACACTCCCCGCAATGGACAACCCTCGCAGGGATATGATGAAGTCACCACCAAGATCTTTGCTAACGCTATCGACCGACTTTGCGGGTGGCTCGACTCCCAACTTGGATCGCCAACGGTATCTAAAACAATTGCCTACATTGGCCAGAGTAAGTTGGCTTTGCTGTCCTACTGTAGGTAGCGGCTAATGAGCTTCAGATGACCTGAGATATTTCATCATCATGATTGCTTCCACAAAACTGGGGCATAGAGTAAGATCCCAAATATCTCCTTAGCTAGGTATTTCTAACTAATTCATCAGCTGTTACTCTCATCACCACGCAACAGTGTCGAAGGACACGTATCCCTGATCAAACAGTCTGGCTGCGAGCTCTGGATCGCTTCATCTGGCCTGGGCCACCATGAATTCCTCCAAGACCTCCATATTCCCAGTGTTGAGGCGCCTGAATTATCCGAACTCCTTGACCCAACACTCGCCAAACCTTATATTTACCAGAAATCATGGCACGAAGGAAAGTCTGACGTTCTTGCACTGCTTCATACCTCAGGCTCTACCGGCCTGCCTAAGTTGGTACCAGTCTATCTTGAGACTGCTGCGACTGTTGATGGCTTTCACCTCATGGAGCCTACGGATGGAAAAAGACCAACTGGTGTCGAGTGGACTGGTACAAGACAGTTGTGCGCCATGCCTCTCTTCCATGTAAGTGTCGTATCGCCTTGTCTCTGAAATACGCTCTGATATGTGTATTTTAGGTTGCTGGTATATGTCTCGGTCTGTACTCAGCCGTCTTCTTTAACTGGATCGTTGTCCTCCCGTCTGTAGGACCGATCATGCAGCATGTTATCGAAGACGCGCTTGACCATATCTCACTTGACTCAGCCTTTATCTCACCTAGTGTCCTACAGGATATCTCCAAGTCTTCCCGCGTACTTGAGAAGCTCTCAAAGCTAAAGTTCATCACTTCGGCTGGAGGACCTATTCCTCAGTCTGTCGGCGACTTGATTCATCCGCGTGTGCCCATCATGCAAACCATGGGCATGACAGAGGGGCAGTGGCTTGCGTCCGTTGTCATGCATCCTGATGAGTGGGCTTACTACTATTTCCATCCACGGACAGGTGTTGAGATGCGTCCTTACTCTGAAGACCTATTTGAGCTGGTGTTTGTTCAGAACCCTAAGCTTTCGGCTACCCAACCTGTCTTCAAGACGTTTCCTGATCTTGATATCTGGGAGACAAAGGACTTGTACTCACGACACCCGAAGCATCCTGATCTTTGGAAGTACGAGATGAGACGTGATGATCTAATCATCCTCTCCAATGGAGAGAAGTTCAACCCTCTTGCTGCTGAAGGAAAACTCATCAGCCATCCATGGATCGCTGCCGCTTACCTTACTGGCCGTGGTCGGTTCCAAACAGCTGCTCTTATATACCCCGACGATAGCAGCTTCAACAATTCAGACGACACGATCATCGACAATATCTGGCCAACGTTTGAAGAAGTCAACAAGTCTCTTCCCGCGTTCGCTCAGATTCATCGTGACTTTGTCAAGATCGTTCGAACTCCATTTCCTTGTACTCCCAAGGGCACACTCGCTCGAAATGAGACAGAAAAATCATTCAATGCCGACATCAACGCTATCTACGACAGGTCTACTCATGGTAAGCCTTCTGTTCACATAAACGGGACAACGGAAGATGTAGTCCGTTCCGGTATTCGAGAGGCAATTGAGACCGTGTCTGGATTGGTCGACCTCAAGGACGATGACAACATTTTCACCAGAGGTTTCGACTCGCTTCATGTCATCCGACTAGCCGGACTTCTCAGTTCTGCCTTTTACCAGCCACTTGAAGTAGAACCGGGAACTATTTACACCAACCCAACAATCTCGCAGCTTTCTCATTCTGTTTGGACCCATCTCGAATATGGACCCCAGGACAGGATTCATCACAGCGAAGTTACTCTGGAGATGCTTGCCAAGTACATCCAGGCTTTCGAGCCACCTCGCGAGTCGAAGGAGCACATCGTTCTCACAGGTACAACTGGAGAGATCGGTTCGTATCTGCTTGATGATATATGTAAAAACGACAAGGTCGCCAAGGTTTGGTGCTTGAACCGTAGTGTCGACGCCTTCCAACGCCAAGTAGACTCGGCCAAGTCCAAGGGTCTTTCATCGAACTGGCAAAGCAAGGCCAAGTTTGTTCGTTATGATGTGACCTCAGAGAACCTCGGCTTGAGTCAAGATGACCTTGAGGAGATCAAGAATGAAGCCACTGCTATCATACGTAAGTCCGGCGACTCATACAACGATTTACTAGAGGCTAACCTCATCTATAGATAACGCTTGGGAGGTCAACTTTAATTTGCCTCTCTCTTCATTTGATCCTCAATTCGTAGGTCTCCAGGGTCTTGTCGACGTGTGCCGAGCGACTCGTCACAAGATCCGTTTCTTCTTCGTATCGTCCATCAGCGCTGCCATGAACTGGCCATCTGACCTCTTGGGCCCCGTACCAGAAGCAAGCATTTCCCGATTTGATGCACCGATCAACGGGTATGGTTCATCTAAGCTTGTGGCCGAGCATTTACTCAGTAAGGCTGCGCGATCTGGTGTCTTAAGTCTCTCAGTTCTACGAGTTGGCCAAGTCGCTGGTCCGGTCAGGACTCTTGGCGAGGGTAGCATTTGGACTCGACGAGATTGGGTTCCGGCTGTAGGTGTCCATTCGTTACCCATCAGTATAATGTTAAACTAATATTTCTTTCAGATCATCGATGCTTCCGTCCATCTACGAGCTCTGCCATTAGACCTTGGCTCTGCAAGCATTCTAGACTGGATCCCTATTGATCTCCTCGCAGAGGTCATTGGGCAACTCGTGGTTCCCGTGAACCCAGTCGTGGGACAAGAGAACTATTACAATCTACTGAACCCCCGAACACCCAGCTGGAAAGATACTCTACCTGGCCTCAAAGCTCATCTTGAGGCTTCGTTCTCAGAGAAGTTTGAGATTATTCCTCTACAAGAATGGATTAACCGTATGCGTGGTGCAGAAAAGACCATCGTGAAGGAGGTCAGTGAAGGTTCATCGGAGACTGCGAGGAGGGCTCAAAGTGGTCTTAAGTTATTGGCCTTCTTTGAGACGCTGGCTTCAGAAACAGAAGGATCTCGAGGTCTTGAATGGTCCAAGGCAAACGCATTGGCACAGAGCTCTATCTTGGCTTGCATGGAGCCGGTGTCATCAGCCTGGTTTGACACTTGGTTGACACAATGGGGATATTGAGTTTGGTTTATCCTAGTGACGTATAAGAATAAATTGCCCCTTATCAACATGTTACTCATCGAATGTTTCAACTACATGCTGGGGAGATATTCTACGTTCGAATACTATATGTACGAGAGTTGAGTCAGCAACATTTGCAATGGCATAATACCTTTACGAAAGAACGATACAAAAACACTGTCAGACGACATCATGATCGACATGTCAGCACTTGGCCATTTTAGTTCGGGACCCGTCACCGCAGTCCTTCAAAGTTCTACGCCATAAGAGTCAGCAGTGTAAGAAAGTATCTCTTCTGAGGCAAGATCTTATCAGATTGATTAGATGAAAAAGATAAAAATAAGTTCCCGACTAGTGTCGTGACTGATGCATTAGCTTACGGAAGTCTCCCGACTTATCCGTCTTCAGGGTGAGATCGGACATCCGACACTGCATGACCTGACTCCACATGAGCATTTACTCTTCGGAGGCTAATACGGCTCCGAAAGCCAACCTGTTGAATCGACCTCCGTCGGAGAGACGCTGGATATCATCATTGAGTTTCGGAAGATTTACTGAGATGCAACCGAGTTAAACATACGATGTCTTTTTTGAATATAATCTTTTAGGTTGTGTTTCCGTGTTGTATTCGTAAAATCTGTCATATAAAACTGAATAGTACCCCATACAGCGGTTGAATGTTACTTGATTAATTTCCTGGCAAAACACCGTGTTTCATGTCTCGTACCAATCTGCCCATCCAACCCGCCAAGATGTCCGACGCCACATCCTCGAAGCCCCAAATCTTTTCCATCCAGGACCTCAAGCAGGCCGCATCGGACAAGATGTCTCAGATGTACAGAGGTACGCACGAACCCAGCCCTCCGATCTCGGCATCGTCAGCTAATGCTTGTAGACTACTACAACGGCGGGGCCATGGATAACATCACGTAAGTTACACTCATGTACTTTTAAGCTTCCGGTTCCTGAAACACTTACGCGGACTCAGTCTGGCGACTAATGAGGCTGCGTTTGACCGGTATTTGCTTCGTCCTCGCGTTCTCCGTAATGTTTCAAACATTGATATGACTACTACGCTCTGGGGCACCAAGGCAGCGTTGCCTCTCGGCGTTTCTCCGTCGGCGATGCATCGTCTTGCGCATGCTGATGGAGAGGTTGGAACGTCAAAGGCTTGTGCTGCGCGTCACATACCCATGATTCTGTCAGCTCTGTCCAACGATACCCTTGAGGATGTATCTGGGCAGAGTTCGGATGGATCGACACCCTATGCTATTCAAGTTAGCCCATTTAAGAATCGGCAGATCACCACCAACTTACTCAACCGTGCCAAAGGTTAGTTTTCGTACTCACAACTCGCTAGAGAACCTTGTTGACTAACTTGCTCCAGCTGCCGGGTATAAAGCTGTCGTATTGACAGTGGATGCTCCCATGTTTGGCAGGAGGTTGGACGATCTTCGAAATGGTTTCAGTGTCCCGCCGGGATTTAGCTTTCCTAACCTGAGTGCTCAGACCCAGTCGGGTTCAGGCGGACTGGGTGGCGGCATCCCTGACCTCTCATTTGGTATGTGAATACTTTTGGATACGTGATTGTGGCCACTAACATGCTCTAGACACCGGTGCTACATGGGAAGAGAAGATTGCATGGATGAAGAGCCAGACTGACCTTCAGCTTTGGGTCAAGGGAGGTCAGTACAAATTTGGTGTGAATGTCAAAGACCCATGCTGACCAGAACGTCTAGTTACATCTCCACTAGACGCCCAGATTGCCATTGAGCAGGGTGTTGATGGTATCATCATCTCCAACCACGGAGGTCGACAGCTAGATACTACCCCAGCAACAATCGACATCCTACGCGAGATCGCACCTGTTGCTAAGGGCAAGACGCGCATTGCCATCGACGGTGGCTTCCGACGTGGCTCTGATATTTTCAAGGCTGTTGCGCTCGGTGCTGACTTTGTTTTTGTCGGCCGAATCGCCATCTGGGGCCTTGCTGTAGGTTTTCCAGCTGCCGACTCTTATGCACGAACTAATGAATGCTGTAGTATGATGGTTCGAACGGTGTTGGTTTGGCTCTTGACTTGCTTATCAACGAGTTCAAGCTGTGTATGGGACTTGCTGGATGCAGCAAAATTAGCGATATTACGCCTGCTCATCTGTCCCTCCTGAACGCAAAAGGCGTCTTGGAGGGTGTGTACTAGAAGCAACCATGTATTCGACTTGATGGTGATAGATATAAAATAGAAGCAGCTTTTGAATATGACAGCGCTCTACTTAGTATGTCTGATTTAGAATCTGCGACCCCTGCCTAGCCTGCCTATTTTCTCCCCGCCCCTTTGCTATAAGGAGTGTATACCTCCAAACGAGACCAGTTCATATCGTCCACTGCAGTCTTGTCTCAAAAGTCAGACGTCCTCAGCAGCAAGACCTCAGGTGTGACCTTGGCGGCGCCGCAAAGCATATCCGTGGTGCAATTGCAGGGTAACATACTTGGACCATCTCCAATACACAACTTTTTGGTAAGAATACGTGGCATAGTAGTACCAACAATACTGTCACTAAGCGTTAAAGTGGTGGCATGAACAACAAGAACAAGTTTCATGACTTAAGCAACGCAGACGGCATTAATTCTTTACTCTGTTATCGCGGGAATGATAAATCATACCTCGTTCAAGCCGATCCGCAGAGCCTCCCCCCTGGCCAATTGTGGCTTCACACATGTCAATCAATTTTAGCTTAAAGTTTAACCTAAAAAGCCATTACTCAATTCACATACCGTAACGTCAATCACCTTGAGTCCTTTTCGTAAGACCGGGACATCAAATTGTTCAGTGATCAAAGCTGCCGCCGCCGTTATCGATATCGCGTATAATCCGTCTTGCCAAGTCAGAACCTTGATAGTCACGGTATAAACCTGGACCTTGGCACGGCAGATCATCCGCTACTGACACTTTGGCAAACACGTTAGTTCTCGCCATGACATTTCCTCCGAAATCGCGATCCCTTTTCAGTGCCGGCATCACTCGGGGACAGCGCTGCTGTCATCTTTTAGCGCTGAGTGCCCCGAATGCCGCTCAGAACCTGGTTTACCTACATATCTAGCGTGGGATGATGACCCTGTTGTCCTTTCGGCCGAAATGCGTCGTCGGAAGGCTCGATCCGTATGGCGCAATAGGCGACTGAGCTACGGGAAATGGTGATATTACTCGAATTTCCAGAATCGAACCAAAAACTCTGTAGAGTGGTGGGGCGTGCGCATATCCCGGTATGAACCGGTAGAGTTTGGTTGCGTTGCATGCGCGCGGAATTAACTACCTATCCCACCAAACCAGGGCTAGCGGGCACAAAAGAGAGATCTGATAAAACAGGCAAGTCGTGTTCCTAAACAGGTGTTGCCATGGCCTTGCTTCGAGCGTCAGGTCATGGCCCTTTTGGGAAGCTGAGTCTCTGCTGTGCCTTGGACATACCTTGCAGCTCCACGCGTGGTGATAAACGGCAGCTCGCGTATGGCCAGTAGATGCTGTAGTCAGATCCAAGACTAATGGAACTACGGTAGGTCAAGTCAGCAGAAGGATTTCATCGACTCGGATTGTTGCCGTTGAAGGATTCCTTCTCGACGCACTCACAACGTGAATCTGATAATACTCTATGAGCGTTTTGTTTCATCCTTGCGCGGCATGTTCTGCTTACGGGGACTGGGGTGTTGTGACGTATTATGTAAGATCGCATTTGTCACAGGAACATGCTCAAATCCCTGTTTGTTTCGCTGCATGGTTCCTCTAATGCCCGCGGGTTTAGCAGACTCGAATGTCGCTGGTCTCTACTAATCCCGTTGGTTTCACATGTTCCTGAATGCTAAGTGGAGCCAACTGGCTTAATTTCCGAGCGGATTTTCGGCGAAAATACGGAGTACAGCGAAAGCCAAACTCCCCGTCAACGGAATTTGGAGACTGAGATGAAGATCACATGGAGACGTGATGATGTGAACGTGATTGAGGTCCAGCAAAGGAGGCTATGGTATAAATATATTGTGTCATAACAATCGTTAGACACGAATTTATTTATTCCATAAGAATATTTATTCTTTTTTCCTCTAGATATCTTCATATTGTTCTTCAATAATCTGAAACAGCTCATCCGAGATCACCGACGAATCCCGCACAATGCTGACACCACGAGTCATCTCTCACCACCACCACAAAAGTCCTGGGCAACCAGGATTACGCTCCCACGGGATCAGAGGGCACGGCACAATGATTATTCATGACGATTTAGTAAAACCAGAAGATTCACCAGTACAGTCAACAGTTCAAACACGTGAGCCAGCTGAATCTCTAGACTTGTAAGTTTTACTCTATTAGAAATCTATAGCAATCATTTTGAACAAACTCCCAGAACTTCTATAAACAGGTGTCTAAAAATCTTTAATCTGGCGCATCACTACCTTTAATGCCCGGACGCATCTTATGTCGTCATGGTTCCCGTCTCTATCTTCTCCAAGCTGTATCGCTGCGTTAAGCAGAGACTGACTGTGCTGACTCCCAAATAACCCCAATTCTCCATCTTTAGTGTCTTTAGCTCTAGAGGATACTCTGTAATGCTCCGGCAAGCCCATGAGCTGTTCAATTTGGTGAAGCTGATGCTCGATGAGGTGAACGAGCAGATTTCCGGATAATGTTTCATTGGGAGGAATAGGAAGACCTCCGATGTAGAGAGTTAATGGGGATGACTGATATGAGCCATTTGACGTCTTGGAGGTGCTGAGGAGGTAGTCGAATACTTTTGAGAATATGATACCATAGATTGAAACAATTTGTATGTAGCACGAAAGTGCAATGAGGAGCTGCGTTGTGCGTAATCGTGGTGGCACAGCTGGCGTGTATGAAAACGATGAGGGCGTATGTTCAGCAGACGCGGGGACGCGAAGGCCAGACAAGAGCCTCTCGAGCTCAGTGCAAGCTTGTGATACTTGGACTAGAGGATGGGACTCGCAGTTTTCAAAATCTTGACCAATACCCTGATGGGCTAAGGAAAGGTTCAGGGTACCCTTTATGTCCCATGGGGACGATCTGATGGAGTAGAGCTGGGCAGACAATTTGGAATGCAGCCTTGACAGAAGCAGCTCGACATGATCGCTTCTTATGGGTAAGGCAGAGTCCATGGAACTGGTACTCGGTAGGCTGTTGAATTGGTACGACGCTGTGGATTGGATGGTGCTGGGGTCCACTGTCTGTGCCTGTACCTGTGCCTGTGTAACGCTGTGTTGGCCCGTCGATTGGGACGACGACAGGGGGGAAATGTCGACGAGGATATTGTCATTGACCATGAAATCAGAGTGTTGCATCCCAATGCTGTCCAAGATGTTGTCTAGCGACAAATCATACTCAAAGTTCATCATGTTGCTCATGTCTGTGCCGCCCGCCGAGGGTGACGAGTCTGTGGTGTGTGACGACGAGCTGGTATCACCTTGCTCAACTACGACGGTGGGCTGCACCTGTCTTGAGGGGGGACGACCTGTTGGACGTGCTTTGCTAGTGACACATTCAATGCCAGATTTGAGGCATCTAAGACATGCGTCTGTTGAGTGGCCTGAATCTCGGTGACATCGCAGCTTCTGTGCGCGGCAGCGATCACATGCCGAACGCTTCCAAGGTGCTCTGTTGGAAAAGTCGCCAGCCATCTTTGGACCAAGTAAGCAGGTGCCAGTGTATGTCTAAAGTGGGAGCAGTAAAAAAGAAAGGAAAATGTTATCCTGATGATCCTGGAAAGAACTAGATAGAGATGGGGCATGGAGTATGTATAACATGTCAAAGGAAGTGAGAAGAAGAAAAGAAAACTGGTGCTTCGGCTTTATTCTATATCTGATAGAATCGACTACCAGTCATCTCCGTGCAGGCAGTCAAAAGGTGAGCGGCATCCCGCGTTTCTTACAGGCGAAATCTCCCACGATGACGAAAAATCCTAGCAAATCAAACAATCCCCGTGTCCCGTGAAAGCGGAGAGAAGAGAATCCTTTTAAAAAAGCGAACAGACAGGACAGTACAGGATGGGACAGGACATGCAGCCACAATTACTAGGTTTCAGGATGGGCCATAAGCTTTGGACGAGCGTACTACGTTCTTGCAGCTGTCATGGTACGTACACGCAAGTGGCACACACCCATTGGAAGCCTTAACGAGCACGCGGGGTTGCGTAGAGTCGGCACCTGTTTAGCTTTGAACAACGTGCCCTCTGCATGCGTGCATGCGTAATCTCAAGAATGAACGTTTTGGAAACCGACGTTGACAAGGGGGTGGGGGGTAAGATGTGGCGGCGTGTTATCAAGGTTACAGAGGCGTGTCTGTAGAAGGGTCAAGACGGCGCCTCAGCCTTACAGTCACGTCTTTCTGTTTTAACACTAAGAAGAGTAAGTAAGATGAGCTACTGTAGTCTAAAGACGGGCTTGGATGCGAGTGATGTGCTTGTTTCAGGCCCGGGCTCCCTCCGCCGATGCCGCCCTCTCTCTCTCGGTTTGCATCTAATCTAACTTAGTCGCTGCGAGAGATCATAAGCGAGAAAAATGCGGCTGCTGTAGTCAATCGGCGCCGTTGACCCACTGTAATAAGTACCCGAAATCCTTCTCAAACTGCCTGAGAATTCCCAATGCGATGTTTTCGCAGTTCAAGTGGATATCCATCGTTCGGTTTCCGCACTTTTCTGTTTTCTCACTTCAGTATGTCTTGGTGCTGTACCCGCTCACTTCTCATCAGCATATTTTGACACTTACTTGTTGAGTCCTTTTTGAGGGTTCAGTACAGTCATATTTGTCATGCTGACTGCAAAAGGGCCCTCCCCCCCACTTGTCTCAAATAAACACACATCTCCAAAGAAACCGCTCGCTCGCTAAATGTGTTGCTCCGTTCACAGCTGAGCGGGACCCAAAACCGAAAGCTTGTTCTGCGGACAAACCCTGTGTGTTCGCGGAAAAAACAAATATTCCGCGCAGCTCGTATACTAATGCAGCTCGTTTTTTCGGTGGTTGCCGCTTATAATGCATACAAGCAGCAAATGGGTCATGAGGATAAAGCTGGTAATGGTATAACTAAGGTGGAAACTTCCCTCGGTCGGACTGCTACTCAGAACTAAACTCCGCTCTCCACCGCGCGCGTCAAGTCCACGTCTGTTAATGATCCTCGCAAACGAGTCAGATTTCCCCAGATGATGTCCGCTGCGATCTGGAGCATGCACTCGTAACCGTCGAGGTTCTTCAAAGGTTCTTCACAACGCGGCCGCCCTTGACGTCGGAGGCTTAATCTACAGCCAGCCAGGATCGCCAGCAAATGACCTCACTGAACAAAGCTACTTGCAGCTCCCACCAAAGTCCACAAAGACTAGACTGCAAGCCCGCGACTCGCCTAGATCCCTGCCCAGCATATCATGTAACCCTGTTGGAATACAGGGGATGGGGGGACTTGTACCGGGCGGCTGCGGCCCGTAAGTCGCTAGTCAGTAGCCCACGGCACACTAATCACTTGCCGGTCTAGCCGGAGCCCCTGGAGCTGCTTTTGAGCGCCGCATTCCTAACCTTTTGGAATGACTGCACCAAGGGTCATCCGATGCGCTACTGCAGATGAACAGAAACAGGGTAGATGCCTTTTCGTTGACAACGGGGAGAGTCACCGACACTGAGTTTCTATTGAATAATCATTACTTGTTAGTTGTTTTCCCACCTATCTGTTTATCACAACTTTAAACGTGCATATGCTGTGCAGAATCCGTAGCATAAACAGAAAATGAGATACTAGATACAACATTCTATTTCAGCTGGCTTTGCCAAGACAATTAACTAACCTCGCCTGTTGATATCATGGGGGAATGAACCGCTCAGTTGTTTATAGCCATTCAGTCAACGACTTCCAAGGCCCAACTCGGTCAATGTCCGAACAGTTTTCAGCATTTATATAGCGTAAGGTGCAAGGATAGAGAACATTGGAACCTATTGATTTCATGATATGTTGTCCTAATAACGTTGGCTTGATTTTAGCATAGGTGCGACTTACAGAAGTATGAAGTTTCAGATAATGTATGCTTTGTATACTTAACTAACTGTACCTATAGTATAACTGTATATTAACATTAGAGCTTGATCTCTATTTTCTAATCTATCCCGATGTGAAGGTCTAAGTCCAAGTATGCAAACCAATTCTACTCATAATACCTTCTTGAAATTCTACCCCGACATCGACCTATCTCTGCATCAGGAGACTAAAACCCCTAGGAGACTTCAAGGAAGTCAAGCCGGAAGACTCACATCCACAATCAAATGTGTCGTGAGGCTGGCTCGTGCTGGCTCCCGGATGACAAGTAACTCACACTACTCGAGCTTGCAGTCAAGAAGACAGGAATACGAAGACGGGCATTTAAAATAGCAACTATCGCTCAGCCTAGTATCACCACATTCTTATGTCCAAGTCAGTTGAGGTTGTTCCATGTTCAGGTCTTGAGACGTGATTGGCGCTTTCAATCGACTGTATCTGTCAAACTAATGCATGAAAGTTATGCATTCCAAAAAATGTTGTGTACCCCAACATGCATTGGCTTTGACTCATACTCAAACTCTAACATTGTGACTCTTGTCTCTGCAGACGAGGAAACCCGTTGGTCCGTGAACCCGAACCCAGCTTCAATCGGATCTCAATTCTGTGCGGGAGTCTGTGCGCTAGCAGGATACAAGTACGTGGCTTTCGTGGGTACGGTACGACATCAAGATGCAAATGCCGGCATAGAGCTCTTCGAAATGAGGCTTTTACTCTGATGAGGCTTGACAGTCAACGCTAAGGGCCTCCGGCGAGAAGTCCTTGATTCCTTATTGGTTCTGGTTACTATGCCTGTCCTAGTCGTCGTGACTCCCGGGGAGTAGATCATCCGACCGTTGCCTCCAGCCGCGGCAGTCCTTGGAGATGCGAAGCACTTACGACACGGGATCGGCGGGATGAATGTAACCGACCTAGTCCTTGTTACTTCGGGCTACACAGTAACCTACATCCGATACTTGGTCGGCCCGACTCCGCCATTGACGAAGCATTCATAAGATCTGATAAACAACTAAATCAGAAGAGCATGATATAAGTTCGAGACCTTCTTGGTACAAAGCTTCTCGGGGATCATGTAGAACTTGTGTTAAACGAACTGAGCGAACTGATCATTTATGGGTATTTGCTTTTTATGTTTCAGCAGCAATCCACAAGGCCCAGTTATTCAAAAGGCCTTCATTATCCGCTATTGATGCTCTTGTCCGGAGATCCTTCCTCAATGGTAATTGTACTAGGCCGAGACCGCGACTGAGGATTCCTCGTTGGTCCCTGCATATGACAAAAACGGCATGTCAAGTTGCACAAAGACTTAGGCCACTCAAGGAGAAGCCTTGGCCGTAAGGAAGGAGGATCTGTTAAAGATGATGAAGCTATACCTAAGAGCATGTGTAAACATACTAGGCTTGGACAGACTACTTTGACCGCTGGTGTAGTCTTAGCGCAAAGTGATGTTGCTTATTGATCCTTTACGCATGGAGGTTCACTCAAGTCTGGGGAAAACCATTTCCAGATTTTCATAACAACCTTTGTTATTCTTATACCGATAACCTACAAAACGCTAGCAGCGAGGGCAAAACTAGCCCCATCTGGCTGCTCAGAAATGGAAGGTCGTGATACTATCATTAGCACGTAAGAACAGCGCTAATCATGCACATTTTGTCACCTGTTGTTCGATTTAGAGTTTCGGGGCATGTTAAAGATTGTCCGGTGAATTACTCGTGTAAACACCCCGTGGCCTCTTCTGCTGTTCCTCATGACTCGCCATCACTCTCCTGTGTATCTGATCGATTATCGAAAGGGGTAGCTCTCCACTAAACCGCCAACGTGGACTCACGATGTGGGGGCTCAGATGGCGATATGACTATTCCCAGCTGAAAGCTTGGCTTTGCGTTACGTATTGGCGGGGTGAAGTGTGAGCCCGGTCTCTGGATGGCCTGAGCATCGTCACATCTCAATGTGATAAGTGATCCAGGGCTCCGAGGTCTTGAACTACAGCGATTATGAATCAAAGACATGCAATAGGCTTATGAACGAGTTGAAAGACACGAGACACATGTTGGTGACAATAGTAGTATCAATCTTGGCATTGTGAAATCCACTTTCTTTTCTATCTACGAGTTTTGTTATCATCACAAAGCCAATGTCATTCGTCTGACAATGAGTGAGGTGATGATACGGACGGTAGAGGGTCTTTTCCCAGGTTGAACTTATATTGTCACTTCTGATCGAGGAGGCTGCGGAGTGGGAGTTGCTGTGTCCTAACTCGACGAAGCCATGGATGGATTAATTTGACCGCCTACGCAATAGAGCTACGAGAGGATGATGTTCAAAACTTCGAGACCTGTTGAGTAAGATGTTCAGCACAACCTGGGAAAGCACCAGGACTAGAGGTGCAAAATCGATATATCTATCCATTGTCTATGAGGGCAGTTGTTGGTAAACTATTATTCACGTCTCACCAGCATGGATATACTTGTGGCTTCATGATGGAAGGGAAAGGATAAAGGAATATAATCATTTACTCCGAATATAACGATCTCTATCAATTGTATCTCTATCAGGTCTAAGAAGCAAGAAAACATGGTAATAACGACGTGTCTTGAAATGTCTAAACTGGGATTACTTCCCTGGCAGCCCTTAAGTTACTCCACTTGATTACTTTTCACTCCTCTCATCATCGTACATCACACTCAAACCTTAGCCTATCAAGCAGAGCGAGTGTAGCTCAGAGATCGACGGTGACCGTGGCTATGAGCAGCCGATGCGTGGCTGTTGTGCGTTCTAGCCCTCCACATCTCCTCAGCCTCGTTCATGGCGTCATCTTCAGTCACAGCGACATGAAGTGACCTCATCTTTTGAAGGACGTTGGCAGCCTCTGCAGCGTACTCGCACTTCATCCGGATCTGGCGTCCGTACTTGTAGAAGAGGAAGGGAAAGGGGACACATGCCAGGGCGAGGAAGGCTGGGATGGAGCTAGCCCACTGAACTCCGAGGCCATCGTACATTTGTCTTGTGAACAGAGGAAAAGCGGCACCAAAAAGTGATCTCAGAGCAGAATTGGCTGCCATGATTGACGCAGCAAAGATGACGTCTGGACTTGGTTAGTGACACTCAGATGTTGCGCGAGGAAGCACTTACAGGAGTCAATGAGATAGTTTAGGAGCGCCATGAAGACAAGTACAAGACCCCAGGCAAAGAATACAGTACCGATAATGGGGACGATCCAATGGATACTGGGAAAGGTTGTCCAGGCGAACCAGAACAGACCGATGGGAATGAGCAGAGAGCCCATAATGGCTGGTGGCAATCTGTCCTCAGGTTCCATCGGGGCACCTCTGCTCCGAGCAGCACGGGCGTAACGCTTGTCTTCAAAAGCGAAGCTGATAATAGACAGAATAACACCGATAACAATACCAGTAAAGGCAAGGCCACCGATACCCTGGCTCCAGCCTCTCCCCTGCTGAAACACGATGGGAAACGCGGCAAAGCACATATACATGGTGCCGTAGATGATGGAGATATAGATGGAAGTGATGAAGACGATGGGCTCCTTGAACAGCAGCAGCCAAGGTCTGGTCAATGCGTTCTTGAGCTGGTGAGCAGCCGAGCTTGGTGGCTTGTCTGCGTCGAGAGTTGAGATGTACACTTTGCCCGTAAGCTTGGACATGTGCTGGGCGCGCTTGCGCAGGATGTACGGTGCGTATGTCTCTGGGATGAAGACGGTGCATGCAATCCAGGTGACGCCAGTGAAGGCGGCCATGAGCCCGTGGAGCCAACGCCAACCTGCAGTTTCGCCAAGAAAGCCTCCAGCGATAGGACCTGGAGAATGTTAGTTGCTTCTCGAATCAAGACAAAAGATGTGAACGTACCGATGGCGGGTCCCAGGAAAGGGGCTCCCGAGAACATGCACATAGCCAAGCCTCGCTCCGACTTGTCAAACATGTCCGCAATCAACGCCGGGGCATTCGAAAGAGGCGCAGAGCCAATAGATCCAGTCAAGAAACGCAAAACCAGCAAAGAAGCAATGGAACCTGCTCCAGCTGCCCCAGCACTGAATGCCGTTGCAACCATAAAGGTGAAGAAGAAGACCTTCTTGCGCCCGTAAAGCTCCGACAAGGGCGCCCAGACCAAAGGTCCGAACGTGAAACCCAGAACGTAGAGCGAGATTCCAAGCGTGGCGACTTCTTGAGAGATGCCAAACGCGCGAATGATTTGCTTGATACCGCCCGAGTACGCTGAACTAGCAAATGTAGTTGCGAGACATGCTAGAGATTGAAGGAGGACAAACGCCCACTTCTTCCATCGGGGGAGCAGCTGTGCATTTTGGGAATCGTCGGGGAGGAAGTTGATACGATACGGAGCTTGTGTTGTACCTTCTCCTGGGTAGTTTTGATCGATGAATGACTTGCTGATATGGTGCGCTTGACTATAAATTCGAGAGAGTCGAGGTGGTACTGTATGCTGATGCTCCTGTGTCTTTGGCTCGACGCTGGGTTCGTTGACATTGTTGTCATTGCCGATAGTGTCGTTGGCAATAGTCTCGGAGGACAGCGAGGGCGAACTGGGTTGAGGATCAATAGCCATAGTGAATGGGGGCTGTTTGTGATGTTTCTGACACAATCTCACAGATGCACGATTATGGCATCGTGACACCCATCTCTTAAAGGAGCGAATATTGGCTTTTGCTTTTTTCCATTGTTGGCTTAGGGGGGGGCGACACGTCGAGCATGCGATATCGAATTGTCCGCGGTGTTTTGGAGTGGGATTATAGCCAGGCTTAGAAAGCAGACTCTGGGCTAGTTTAGTCCCCGCAGACCACTCGACGTGCTCCGGAACAGACGGCACGTTATTCCTGCAGGCGCCACAGTCGTAATTATAAGTGGACCACGGCAATATCATTGCCTCACTATATCACCGTCCAAAACCCCGCGGCATTTCACCCTTCTTCAACATCCAGCCAAACCCCGCACCGCCGTTCATCTCGGCATCTTACACGAGAAACAAAAAATATCCACCGCATTTATTTTCGTTTATCTAATTCCCCAATGCCTCTGCCGTCTCGGGCCTCGTCTACGCCCAAGATTAGCAAGGCCTGCGTGCCATGTAGAACGCGCAAGATCAAGTGCAATGCTGCTGTTGTTGGGCTTCCCTGCGGCAGCTGTGTTAGTAGAGAGTGCCCGGATGAGTGTGTCTTGTCGGCGCGGAAACGACGGACTGTGTGAGTTTTAATAACATTGATGAGTGAAGTTTTGAATTGAGATTTAGTCGCTGATACGTGTTTTAGAAAAGGACGTAATGCCGAAACGCCCAGGTCGCGGAAAAATATACCAGATACCAATGGTTCCGTTTTGTCGGTTAGTCACTGTCTCATCGCCTCCCTCGTACCACTCTAGTGATATGTCCTCTGTAGTTCACTGCCATGTGGCCTGTACCAAGCTGACAGTTGCATATATTCATAGCCACGACAGCAACAGCTTCCAACAAATGTATCAAGACAAGCAACAGATAGTTCTCATTCTGATCCAGTAGAAGAGTCTATCCATGCAAGCCATACTGGCAGTTCTTTACGCAACGACACTCCCCACTCGAGGGATCGTCGTCCGCCAGGCCAGACCCAGGCAGATCTACTCTACCTTAATATTCTTCAAGATACAGTCAATGACACCTCGGCGGCTCAGACAGATGCAAGTGATCATCAGTCAAACGATGAACCAGACGACAGCTTCAACAGTCAAATACACCACTGGAACCCACCACCTCAGCTTGACGACGTTGACAACGAGTATCTTGCGAAGAAAAAGGTCTTTGAGCTTCCTCCTCCCCGATTCATGTAAGTCCATCTCACCACTACCAATGATATGAGCTAATGTTACTCCAGGGAGAACATAGTCAAAGCATACTTCGACTATGTACATCCTTTTGCACCCATCCTCAACAGAACAGATTTTATCCAGAGTTATCGCTCGGGGAGCTGTTGTCTTTTCTTGCTTCATGCTGTGGCAGCAGCTGCGAGTCTCTATGTCACCCATGATGTCTTGATTGGCTGCGGCTATCAAGATCGTTCAACAGCACAAGCATCTTTCTTCTCAAAGGCCAAACTCTTTCATGACTTTCACTGCCAGGGTGACCCACTCTCCATGTTGCAAGGATCCATGATTCTTGGTGCCATCATCCTGGATCATCCGTCTGACCGGGACTTTCAGTACTGGTTTCACAACTCAGTCCGCCGTGCTTCAAAGATGGGTGTACAAAATGCGTGAGTCGTGACTCCTTCACCGCCTTCAAACAATGGCATTGCTTACGTATATCAGTTGCCTTCGTGACGACGGATCTCAAAAGCTGTACAGACGAATCTGGTGGGTTTTACATGTGAGTTCCAGACCTTCACAATCTGAACGCCAGACTAACGCGGTGTAGAACAGAGATATCTTCCATTTCTTCATCAACACGCAGAACATGCGGCTGCTTGCCAATGCGCCTCCAATTAGACCCCTCACAGAGGCTGACTGGGAGACTGAAGACATGGAGCAATGGTCCGGAATCTTATCACCAATATCACAGGCCCAAAAGGTGTCCCTAATAGCTCAATGCGAGTTAGCTCAGATCTGTAAGTCTCGGCCCCCTTTAGCACCAACGGATCATCTGACATTCATCTCAGTCGGGAATGTCATGTCTGTCGTGACAAGTTCAACCCCATCTGCAGAAGAGATTCACAAGCGAATACTGCCACTCGATGCGTGGCGAACATCACTCCCCGAGCGGATGCAGCTCATGGCGTCTTTTGCAAATGGTGAAAAATATCATCTCGAAGCTCTGACTACCAGCTATCGCTTTGAGTGCATCATGTGTCGTTTGCTGCGTCGTGGGCGATGGCAAATGAGCGATGGCGGTTTGCGCGAGTGGGCGCAGCAACGCTTCAGGTCAGCAATATTTGAGCTTGACACCATCGTTAAACGCGTCATGATCAACAACACGATTCAAAAGTTGCCAACCACTTTGTAAGTACTGCCTCTGATCCTTGCATCCCTGAACTTTCTGACCTTTTCTTTCTCAGCATTACTACTATTACTGCCCTTTTAGCCCTGCATATAGAGTCTGCGCTTGACGCTGCAGAGTCCAGCCTCATTCGCTCAATGGCTCGGATATCGGTTCAACACACCATGCTTGCACTTGACCAGATTCGCGATACTCCTGCTATCAAGAGAGCTCTGCCGGCATTCGAGATTGTCCTCTCCAAGAACAAGCTTTATCCAATGTCGACGAGCGATACTGAGCAAATCAGCACGATCCAGACCATCCCCCAAGACCAGACTTTAAGCGATGGGCAAATATTGCAACCGCCTCCAACAGATATGACTTTACCCCAGGATGATCAGTCATTCTTGTATGGGGACTTTATCGGGTTTGACTTTTTAGACCGTTGGCAAATGGAGCAATTAGACTTTACAGGCATTTACTAGGAAACAGTTCTAGATAATCTTTTTCTTACTTAAATTTAATACTCATTTAAACTTTTATTTGATAACTTAATTAATATAAGCTTTTTAAATAATAAATTATCTTTTATATAATAATAAAAAGAGGATATTAAAATATATTTAGTATATTATATTTCCTTTATTATATAAATAAGATCATCTCTTTTTATAGCTACTAGTAATTACTTATATCTTTTTCTGGATTTAGGATCTGGCAATGTTATCAGGAAGTAGACATTCCAGGGTGTAGTCTGTTGTGTTCCAGGACCCGTTGCAAATCATTGAAAAAGTACATGGGTTCTCGCTTTGTGTATCTGGCGAGTTCTTCGGACCTGGCCCAAGGCCTGGTCAAGCTCAGTAGTATAAGGACCCTCCACCTATCTCGGGACAGGAGGTGCCGACCAGAATCTTAACCACGACGCCACTAACCACAGCTCTCTTTTCTCCGATAATAGCACGATCGCGACGTTAGCTACCGGTAACACTTGGCTTTAGCTGCGGAACCTCTTCGAAAGATCTGCTGGCTCGGATCCGAACACTGACGGAGCCCATTCGTTGGAGGTCGGATTGAGTGTTGCCGTATATATTGACTACCTTGGCAGTCGCCGCTCAGCACTTTACCAAGATATCCCAACCCTTAGATAGTTGGCACATTCTAGACCATCCAGGAAGCAAAAGCCATTAGACCTTATACACCACAGACCTTGTTAACCGTCCTCAAACTGCTACAGGAGGATATCATGCTTTCATTGCCAGATTGAAAGTTGGACTAAAGCTCTCTTCATTCACGCCTCGCAATCCGTTCAAATTACTTGGGGATGGAAGGCCAGACTGAAGGGCGAGCCGTCATACTAACACTTGTACGATGGAGATGAGTCAGAAGTCAAGGCGTCAAGCATACTACCTAACCTCTGTCGTTATGATTCATGTCTTGATCCTGCAGAATATTTTTAGAATGCTGGGCTGGTGTTTGTCCATACCTTATTGTTATTAGTTGTATACATTGCTGACTTATTCAATTGACTCCATTATTGCCTTTAGCCTCCTATTGAGTCTTGGGGTGACACAATGCCCATAGTTCAGCGGACAAAGTCATACTCGCCAAGCCGGAAAGACTGACTTCGGGCCGAAGAGAGAGGCGTTAGAATGATTTGAGTCCCACAAATTTGAGTTTCTAGCTCGAATGAGAACTTTTCGAGCTGTTAAAGGGCGCGATTGACATTTGCTGCTGTATATATTTAAAATCTTATTTATCCCACCTTTCCGTCATCTTTTAAGCTCAACCGACTAAAAGACGATCTCTCCGCCAAATAGCACATTGGCCATTGATATATATCATGTCGGCTCCGAAGTTCACGCCCGTTGACTCACAGTCATATGACTCTACTTACGAGAGAGATTCGAGGCATGTCGAAGTTGACAATTACGTCAACTCACACCTTTTAAATAATGCCAAAGACTCGTACATCTCAGCAATGGATAAAATCTATCGCGATTCCGTTGCCGCCGGCCTCCCAGATATCGCCTGTTCTTCAGCACAGGCCAAGTTTCTCAAGCTACAAGTCCAGCTTTGCAATGCCACCAATGTTCTCGAAGTCGGTACACTAGGTGGTTACAGCGCGGCATGGATGGCATTAGCGGGGCCAACCGTTAAGGTAACGACGATAGAGATAAACAAGGAGTACGCTGCTGTGGCATCGGACAATTTTACAGGTGCGGGCTTAAAGGAACAAGTTGAGATCCTTCAGGGTGCTGGCCTCGACATTCTTCCGTTATTGGCGACCCAAGTTGAAACTGGAGAACGACCGCCGTTTGACTTTGTCTTTATCGATGCGAATAAGCAAGACAATCTCGCATACTTCAATCTGGCAGTCTGCATGACAAGTCCCAATACAGCTATCATCGTAGACAACGTTGTTCGGAACGGCAAGGTTGCTTCTGCCGATGAAGCTAAGAAAGATGATCGCGTCTTAGGCACTAGACAACTCATAGAAGCGATTGGGAGGGATGACCGTGTTGACGCAACGGTGATTCAAACAGTTGGGGAGAAGAACTATGATGGATTTCTCCTCGCCATTAAAAAATAAGATAGAGAAAGGGCAGTTTGGCTAAAAAAAAAGCTTTATTTCTTGAAATAAAAAAGCTATAACTATACTTAATTACCCTTTTTTTTAAGCTAGCTAAATACGCAGAAACAGTTTTTACATAAGCAGCATTTATAATCTTGCATAATTGATCTCCACTGACCAACCTTAATTTATCCATTTCATACAACCCTATCAATCACTAACCGCCCAAAGCCCATCGCGAAAGCGATAGCGAAACCATTCAGCAAAAGAACAACCGACAAAACTGCCACAATGCCCCCACGCTTAGGGTACAAAAAGTCTCGAAGGGGTTGCATGCGCTGTAAACAACGACGCGTCAAGGTGAGAACGGAGTACTCAGCACACGTCAATGCCGTCTGACTAATTACCCAGCCAGTGTGATGAGAAGCAGCCTTGCTCAGCGTGCGAGAGACACGGCTTATCCTGTATCTACCAGGAACCCTCGGAAGTACGACGAGCGCGTTCAGCTGATAAAGTCCGTAGGTTGTTATCAATGTGGATTTTAACAGACGCTGACTTGATTGATCACACAGGCCGATGCCCTGAGAGATGATCGTCAGAAAAGCTCGAATGCCAACTCGTCGATCGCGAGCCCTGATCCATTGCCGTACCTAGCCAAGTTCGTCACAGGCCAAGAGTCAATAGAGCAAAGTACTTGGCTCACGGATCTTGAGTTGATGCACCAGTATTCGACGTCTACTTACCTTACCCTTCCGCGAGCAGATGAGCTTCGGCAAATATGGCAGATTGAGCTACCCCGGCTATCGCTGAGCCATGTCTATCTTCTCCATCAAGTCTTGTCTGTATCTGCATTCCACTTGGCCTCCCTGCATCCAGATCGTCCAGACTACGCTATTTGTGCATCACAACACCAAAATAAGGCTATCGCCGGTCTTCGTTCAGCTGTCGCGTGCATCACTGAAGAGAGCTGCGTGGAGATCTTTTTGTCATCATCACTACTGGGCATTGGAGCGTTCGCTGGTCTCGGGGCTCACAATGCTGGTCAACAGCCTCGTATTGACGATCTTCTCGATGTTTTTGTGCTTATTCGGGGTATGAGTGACATTCTGAACAGATATGAGCCATTACTCAAAGAGAGCAGGATTGGACATCTGTTCGTCCTGGGAAGCCAGTCTGGCTCGACGCCTCTTCTTGACGCCACGCTCACGCAGCTTCGACAAATTGCCATACCAGATGGCTTCGAAGATGAGGGAATCGCGATATGTCAAGACTCAATCGCATCAGCAATCACCTGGATAGAGAATCACATTGGAGCAACGACTAAGCCTGATGAGCGAATTGCCATGACTTGGTGTTTATCTGTCAGCTCGGAATTTTTGGATCTCATCAGGCAGCGACACCCTATTGCACTTTGTATCCTCGCGCACTATTGTGTCATTCTGGATCGAGTTGGAAGATCACAATGGTTCATGAGGAATTGGGGCAAGCCTGTGCTACAAGATATCCGGAACGAAATGGGACCTCGATGGTCGTCAATGCTGGAGTGGTGCTTGGGAGCAATTGAATGTGAGAAAACTGCTCAAGTTCATTGAATCTAAAGGGAGAGAAACCATCTACATGTTGAACAAAAGGAAAGATGGCTGGAATACAAAAGCCAAACGAATGCATAGATAATTCCACAATAACTCCATCCATACAAGCCCAGGTAACTCCTTCAAAGTCTTGTGACGCAGCCCTGGCCCCGTGCCTCTTTCAGGCTCTCAACCTTATCACGGCCGTCGTGTCGCTTCTTAGTGACGATACGCGGTGTCATCAGAGCGGAGAGTGCTAAGCGACTCATCCGTATTCTTCGTCCTCGTCCCGCGGGGAAAGCCGTTCTTCTTGTAAAATCGCCAATCCAGATAGGTGACCACAGCAAGGTACTTATAAATCGGGCTGATTTGTTAGTCGCGATCTGGTATTGATGCTGAGAAGGACATACCTCAAGAAACCAGCCAACACAAAGACAACCCAACCCAGCGCGCAGCTCGTTCCGACACAAAGCTGAGAGTTACCTCGAATCATCATAAACGCAACAGCTGCCCAGAAGACAACTTCCATGGCATTAAGGATGAAGTAAGCCTTGAGGCTGCTCCAGCGATGGAAGCGGAGAGAGTGCTCGGTGAGGATCTCGTAGGCCAGGATGATGATGGACTTGGCCCCCTGAGAAGAAACATGTTAGATCTGAGGGATCGCGTGTCGGACAATAAGCTTACCATGCCGAGACCCATAGTGGTGGAGCGACCTGGGGGCCGATTGGGCAAGATGAGTCGCGCGCCTGAGAGGGTGATGACGGTAATGATCAAGGTGACTATAACAATCTGCAGGGGGATTTTGTTGCGGAGGGTGAAGAACGGCTCCATCTTCTTGAGAAATACAGGCGTCATTTTGATGGAGTTTGTGAAGGTAGTGAAGAAAAAGAAACGGTCGTGCGATTACAATGGAATGAGGATGTTGAGGCTTGAGATAATGATCAAGCTGGATAGTGATGAAAGCACCAACATTTATAACATCAGCAATCGATTCAAGACAATCTGAATCAACAAGTCTCAACTTTATTAATTACGCGGCAGTTACCGTAGATTCTCATACACGTATTTGAAAAAACCTGCAAAGTGCAAAAGAGAAACCGAGCTCTGAGGCTTAGAGACATAGCACAACCCGGAAAACCAGCCCTACCGGCACTATTTTTAACCCGACCCAACCAAATAAGCTCGTTAGAATCTCAGGAATGTCAGCAAAGCTCAATGCTCAGTCTGGGCCCTTTTGATCGTCTTTCTCAAATGAGGCAGCTGCTATTTGATTGGTTGAGGCGGCCTCGGTGCCGCTCTCGGTTTCGGTTTCGGTACCGGATTGTGCCGTTGGTTAGTGTCATCTGCGGCATGATTTCAAATTGCATTACGGCTCTGGGGTTGATCATTGCGCACGCTACGCGTGGCCGAGATGCTATAGGGTTACGCTTTAATCTAAACTTGGCCTCGTAGGGCCTTGAAATGACTATTAGTAGGTTGATCGCTTGTTCTGAGAAGCTCCGTCGATGCCGAACACATGAGCCTAATGGGCCGTGGTGGTCGAGCTTGCATTGAGCTAGTTAAATATCTTGTCTCCTGCTCTTCCTAGTGGAATGCTGCCAGGTTTTGTCACTTTTCTCATCTTCCCTTCCCTCCTGATGGACTCCAAAGACCGGCAGTTGTACGATGTCCCAGCAGGGTGAGAAGCTTCTTCGCCCTCTACAAGTCTTGTACTAACATGAACAGTTCCCTACCACCACCAAGCTACTCAGAGGCAACTACAACAGATCCCCTCACAACAGATGGCTTTGTGTCTCCTATGACAACGACCTCAAGCCCAGTCGCCTTTAATGTCTCGGTGTCACCAATGGCCATAACGCCTATAACCTCTCGATCGGCCGAGTCATTTACATTACCGCCTCTTACGGGAACGGATCTCGACTCTCGCAACTATAGTACACTCGAAGTAGCACACGCCCCTCGAGTTGACTCTGATTGCCTTCCACAGGCTGTCATGCATGATGCGCCCGAACTTGCTCTCGTGGAATACGCTCATAATCGCGATAATCTACCTATCAGTGTAACGTTACAAACAAATACTGAATATGCTTCTGGCTTGGAAGTCATACCTGCTCCCCCAGTCTCAAATACTGTAACACCTCTGCATCTCCTTGGGGACCAACCCGAAGCCATCGATTGTCCGTTCTGTCTACGCCGAAGCGAAACAAGAGTGAAGAAGAAGCCGTCAAGCACAACTCAGTACGTGAAAGACGTCACCTTGACAGAAGCTCAGCTAACATATGACAGCCTACAAGCGGTTGCGCTACTGATGACAACAGTCTGTGGAGCAGTCGCTCCATATATGGCGAAGTGGTCATTCGACATTGAACACATCTGCGACAACTGCCAAAATAGGGTCATGTATAAGGCAAAAGGGAAGGATATAAGGATTTGCAAAGCCCCGGAAGCCTGGAAGGAGGAGTCGAAGTACCCTGGTGTTAGTTCTAGTATGAGTCCGGTAACCCAGTGAGAGAAGCATCAAGGAGTACTTGGTCCAAGTGAAGGGCTGGACTCCGAACTCTGTATAACCATGCGCACCTTATCAAGATGCCAGCTGATAGGCTCTTCTTCGATCACTATCTTTTAGCTACTTTATTGGCAGCATATAATGTAATCATATTATCAGTTTATGCATAGCATAGGCATCGAAAGGATGCTGGCATTTAAAATTGTCTAATGTCCATTCTTCCAATCTTCAATGCTCAAGTCATGTATGGTTATGGAACGGCTGGTTCAAAGGCGGTTATATCGGCATCTTCTGCAAGCCATGACATGGCATTGAGGACACTCGAAAATATAGTGCGGAAGAACGTCGCGACATTCCTCGCAGCGGTGACGACCACCACGGTAGTTCCAAGTTCTGTGCGTGCACTCATGATTCTGCATCAGATTCAATCTCTCCTGTTCAACACGTGCCTGCCGTGCCCTCGCGTTCAACTGGCCAACGTTGTCATCTCGGTTAACAATGTCATTGACTCTTCGCATCAGGCGCCTTTCTTCCCAATGGGGACACTTGCAACTCTTCCACTTCTTGCCGCAAATATAACAAAACTGTGCTTTACAAAGACAGGCTGTGCTCCAGATCAGTAACCTTGCAACATGCTCAACCTCCTTGGGACTTACTTATATGATAGCATCCATAGTTTAACTCAACCAGCCTTCGGCAGTTGAAGCACTGTTGCCAGCCATTTTGGTCCGCAAGCTGCAAGACTTGCTGCGAGGCGGTATCACTAGGACAGACACCGAGATGGTGTGGCCCCTTGCAGTGAATACAAGTCATCCGATTACACTTTGGACAAGTAGCTCTATCACCAGAGATGAAGGCTGGCGGTACAAATGTTGAGCAGGACGGCTCGCTGCAGTAAGTCCGATTTGGGGTCTCGAATTCCAGCTTCTTTGCTTGGAACTGTCCGACAAGTTCTGGAGACAACCATCGGCCTTGTTTGATGGGAATGTTTTGGCCACAGCATCGCGGTGGAAATAGAGTCTCGTCCTGCAGAGACGAACGAGCCAAGCTAACGAGGCACTCTCGACAGTAATCGTGGGAACAAGGTGACTGAGACAATGCAAGAGGCGGGAAACGGTCGTTGCAGGCGATGCACTCCCGCGTCTGAGGCGGTTTTCTTGATGATGCCCAGCTTGACGACTCAGGTTGGCCCGACATTGAGTAGTCAAAGCCGCCTAGATTCATTCATCTCAGGATGTCGATCAAATCATCATCGTGCTCTTCCTCTACTCTTTGGAGTTTCTTCGTCTTCGCGGGATCCGATCTTGTTGCTGCAATGGGATCATTTGACAGTCTGATGGCATATTCACGATCCTTGGCAGCTTGCTCCTCCACCAACTGAGCTTCTCTAATAAGCTGCCCATCCGACTCAACAGCTCTTGCGATGCTAAGGGCCAATGCTTGATCGGAGATCTGAGCTGCCATAAGCTCAAGCTCATGACGACAAGCTTCAAGAGCAAGATCGGAATCTGTCACTTGACCCTCGCGCTGCTTTCCCTTCTTGGACTGTCCCCATAGGCTTAGGTCCTGTTGTTGGAGCTGGAGGGCCAGCATTAACGACGAATTATCCATGCTGACACAGAGGTAAGAATTTGTGATCAGAAGTAAAACTGATAATAACCCACGTAAGATGAATGAAAGTACTGGTTACATGTTCGCAACAGAGAGAAAAGAACACATATTGGGTGGCACAGGAATCTGGTGGGCCTCCCAAGTACCCCGCCCTCACAAATTCGAAGCCACCAACATGTTGCACTAACAAGATAAAGGTCGCTGAGACCGCTATTGGCTGATTGTTTCAATATGAAACCCGTCGCTGAATTTCTTCTTGAGATCTCAACAAGCACCTTACGATCCTGTGGTAGGACTACACCGTCTCTGCGAACCAGCGACAGCCCCCTCAAACGAAGCAATGAAATAAGCCTTTTACTGGTAAGGATACATGCTGTGACGCACCGGCTCTGCAGCAGGTATTGATGTACGGGAGATTAATTGCCAGAGGACCGTTGTTGCATAAATATGTACAAATTCACAAATGTCCTACTGCTTCAATAACCCAAAAATGGTGAGTCAGATCTCATTGCATTCGTCCATTGGCCTGAACAGCTCAACCTGCCAGTTTTGGCTCGTAGGACCAAAGATATCAGTAACAGGCTTAGTAATAGTAAGACGGCTGGCTAAGTACATATGCAACAACGATGACAAGAAACCTCCCTCCACTTCGACCTCACAACACCATCAAGACGCTCATAGGAGGTCCACTTGCCACTCCTGGCTGGTAAGTCCGAAGTTCTTGGTGACTGGCTTGATAACAGTCTTCTTGCAGCCCTTGTTCAACTTGACCTTGTTGAAACGGTCCGCGATCCAGGGAAAGAAGTCAGCCTGGGAAACTGAAAGAGCAAGACCATGATCCGTCTTATGGTAAAGTCTATACTCAGCAGTCGACTCGGGATGCTTCTTGCAAGTGGCATTGAAGTCCTCTTCAGCATACTCAGCGTATGTTAGAATGTCATCATCTCCCTGGATAACAAGCATGGGTGCTGCGAGAGGGTGTTCTCCAGCGCCGTTGTAACGCTTCTGCCAGTCAATAAAGTCGGGATGCTCAACCCAGCTAGTGTTCTTGTATAGCTGTTTCACGGTAAGGCTACCATAGAGTGTGCCTCCTGTGTTAATACAACCCTGGTCTGCAAGGGCGATGCGGCTGAGGACAATGTCCGTGGCGTAGTCTTCAACCTTGATGGAGGGGTAGAGGCGTGAGATGGATTGGAGGAGGAAGATAGACACGACATCGCCAGCTGGACCATCTTTTGCCCGTCGGAAGGACTCGGGAATGAGCTTGATGGGCTGGAGAGCTGGTGCGATTGCGACAGCACCGAGGAAGCCACCAGTGGCCTTGCCGGGCTTGGCCTCTCGTTCGTCAGTTCTCCAGGCAGTCATACCACCTTCACTATGTCCGATGACGACCCATTCCTTGGTGATGCGCTTTCCAAGGGCTGTTCGTGCAGCCTGGAGTCCAAAGCTAACATCTCCGGCATGAAGTGCACCAGATTCATACATGAAGCCCTGAGGAATATCACTGCCTTGACCAGCATAGTCGGGGGCAATGACAACATAGCCTTGCTGCACAAGAGCAAAGGGTCCAGTCCACTCATAGTACAGAGCCCGGTGATTTGACGGCGCACATTGACGCGTGCCACCAGCAGTTCCATGGGTCCAGACAAGTGTTCTGAAAGGCTTGTTATTTCCAAGAGGGTTCGAGTAAGGCATCAAGACGAATCCAGTGGCAGGAATTGGCTTTCCATCAATGTCTTCGGTCATATAGAAGAACCGAGACATGGATACTCCGCCAGGAAGAGTCCACCTCTTGGAGGCTTGATCAGCGGGAACATCTTCCCACTTGACCAGATCACCAGCAGAGTAGTCAGACAGATTAGACGGGTTGGAGTAAAATTCATCTGTTGACACGTTCTGGTTGACCCAGCGGTTGGTCTCAACAGAGAGAGCCTTGCGGTATGCAAGTTGGCAGGCAACGTCGCAATGGTTAGGCTGGAGGGGTTCTTGAGTAGCGGCAGCAACGAGAGCGCCTGAGACAAGGATATTCGTGATAAACTTTGGCAACATGGTGGCGGTCTGATTGTGAAAACTCAATCGAAAATGTAACTGTTGTTTGGGTTTATGATAAAAGCTATTTTCATCGCGAGTGGATGGTCTTATTTATACTCTAGCAACTGTTTATTCCCATGCAAACTCTCCCCACTGTAATTGCCGTTGTCTATGCTCGCTAGTCCCATGGATGCCTCCGTTAGAGTTCAAGAACTATGGGGTAGTGCTACTACATCAGGAAGTTGGAGGCCCTGGAATAATCACAGAAGCTTCTGATACGGTCAATCGTATAAACAGCCCCCACGCTTGTTGGTAGCATTGGCCCGTCCGGTTATGAACTCTAATGTGCTGCCCCGCCTTTTATCTGGGTGAGCCTCTTATGCTTAATCCTGGCCCGGGCTGTGTGTAATATCCGAGGTTCCCCTCAGAAAGAGGAGATTCACGAGGATCATCCTAGCTGCTTCGTGCAGATCTCCCATGATTCTTAGCGTTGTTTGCGCGGAAGAGCTAGACTAGATTGAGCAGTTGTAGGCGCTCTCGCTTAGCGGTAAGCCCAAAAATGGGTTGTTACGTATCTTGGCAGCCCACAAGCTCATCTAACCTATACAAGAGTGATACGAATTGGGGCATTGATTAACAAGTAAATATGGCGTGAATCTCATGTGAGTCAAGCTCACTCTTTCTGTTATCTTCAATCAATTCGAGAAGTTCTATATGGTATGAGCTGGCTATGGAATCAAAAGCATGGGACCATCGTACGTCCAGTATTTGCTCGTGCAGAAGAAGCTCAATGCCGTCCAATGACGCCAACATGATTAGACACTACACACCAAATGGACGATATAGCTCAAGCAGCAGACAGTCAAAATGAACCCGGATTGTTTACCAAGCCTCGTTTGGTATTGGCGTAGCCTACAGTGTAATTTTCCCCTGTCAATAAGGGAAAGTGAAATATTGGTAATTATATCACATGGATTAAGATAAACGCCAACTCCATTGCATAGTTCTCAAATCCCCTGGCTCGACCAAATACGACAAATGGTTGCGATAGGTTATCTCGTAAATTTCTCCAAATTGATCAAGTGGCTTAGATGTTATCATGGTAAAAGTAAGCAAGCTTTGACGAGTTCCAGGAGTTGTTTGCGTTGACATCAAGCAGAAACTTCAGGGCGAGCAGAGGGGCATGCAGTCTAGAACCAGCTACAAGAACTTGGTCTAGACAACTGACTCGCCTCAGCAACAAATAACCGTGGCTACTTTACAAATACACAAGAGATCAATTATTATGGGAACCAACTAGAGCACTACTTATGAACACAGTTATCACTCAATCCACAGCCCGTCGAAAGCTGGGCCGTCTTCAGCTTATGCTTCTTCTTGGAACCTCCAACACAAGGACAACCCTTCTTGTGGACCTTCTCGCCCTTGTCATCAACCTCGCCCTTTCCAGATCCCTCACCAGCACAAATGCAGACGGTAGAAGCAAAAGCGCCACCCTCCGTGCTTGGACCTTGAGGCTGATACCACGGAGGACAGAAATCAGGAAGCGTAGGCATCGTCTTGACTCTACCGTATTCATTAGTGCCAACCTTGTAGTCCGATTCTCCAAAGCCGTCGAAGCGAATCTTCCATGTCATGGGGAAGGGAACAAACTCATCCCAAGTTGGGGTGAGATACGTGTCACTCTGCGGCCGCAGATCGCCTTCGGTAACAATATCCTCTGCCTCTTCAGGGCTTTTCAGCTTCTCGGCTTGTTTCTGAATCCAGCTGACTCGGCCGGGAGCCATGTAGTTGGCATAGCCCTCGGGAGTAGAGTCTAGGTTAATCCTCTTAAGCTTGCCCTGTGCATCGTGACCACGACGAGGATTCTTCATCTGAGCGACGAACTTGATCATCGAGGTAAGAGAAATCGTGACAATACGTCGGGGTGCAAAGACGCCAAACTTGTCCGCGATGCTGAGCTGGGCCAGCAAGAGCTGCCGCTTCTCTGGGCTGTTCTTGACACCTTCTTCGTCGCCGGCCTTGGCCTGTTAAAACTGATTAGTCCGCACTCTCGACAAGCAGGTGGTGACATCAACTTACAAGATCGAGGATAACAGCATCACCTTTCTTGATAGTAACTTCTTTTCCTCCTTTCACACCAGCAAACTTATATTTGTCCTCTTCAAGAGCCTTGCGAACAATGGGCTGCCGAACGGTGATTCGAGCCATTGTCTGGACCATCTTCTCAAGATGCTCGTCAGCGTTTGGCTTATCGCTGAAGACACACTCCTGGACTTGAATCCATTGTGGACGGGTATCATGACGTAGGCCTAGCATGAAATGTGGACGACCATCAGCCGCTGCATAAAGATCCTTCATGTAGCCATCCAGCGTCGCAGTGAACTGGTAGTGGTTAGCTTGTCTCAAATTCTGATGAACTAGGTATTGTCGCAACTTACCGAGACGACTGCATTGTAGGCAAAGTCAAGACAAATGAGAAGAAGAATAGCAGCCGCTTTGCTCTGCTCCTTCTCATAGCCCAAAACCTGCTCCGCCACAAAGACTCCAAGATTATGCATGGCATTAGTCTCCTTCTTACCAAAAAACGCCTTGGTGATGCCCCACTGCCCAGCCTCCCAGATGGTTCCTCTCTGGGTCAGTTCGATGAGCTTCTTCATAGAAGCCTTGAAGGCCTCACGACGCTGCAACCACTTGGTCTCGTCAGCATTATAGGAGAGGAAGATCTGGCAGTTTGTGATGTGCTGATAGATCTCATTCTCGCTGTACGTGTCCTTGGCCTCGGTGGGGGTCTTGAAGAGCTTGTTTCCGAAGCCAAGGAAGTCAGCGACATATCGAGTAACAACAGGAATAGCAAAGCTATAAGGTGGTCAGCTGGATCTCGAAGTTAAAGGGTGAAACGGATGCTCACTCTCGAGTAGCATCGATCTGGAAGGTCGAGTTGGTCATAGAGATCGACTCTCTTTTGACAATATGTCTCATTTCGTTATCGAGATACTCTTTCAGGTCTGCTTCCACCTTCTCGACGTAATCGTCAATCGTGGACGTGTATTTAGGGTCGTCCTTTCCTTCCACCGTGGTCAACACGTCTCTGACTACTTGAGGCAGGTTTGCCTTGTAGTAAAACGCAGAGTTTGTGAAGTTCTTGGCCTTCTCGCCCTGCAAGATGATCTTGATGTCATCAAACTTGCTGAGATACCATGGCTTCTCAGGCTTCTGCACTGGGGCAGCGACGGCGACCTTTGGGTGATCAACTGTCTCCTTAAACCAGTCACCATAGCCTTGAGCCTCGGCATATTTGCCATTCTGCTCGGCTGTGTAGAAAGGATGGAAGAAGCGGATGGTGTTGGAGGGGAACCAGCCTGGGAAAGCACGTTGAAGGAGACGATGGAAGACTGAACTCTTGCAAATCTCGTTGTTGGGAGTGACCTCTTTCATACCCCAAGAGGTCAAAGAGTTGGTGTTCCAGTCAACAGTGTAGAAACGATCAGATCGGACGAGGGTGATGGCATCGGAGAAGATGGCAGACCAAAGAGCAGAGCTCGACTCACTGGGACCTGGGTCTAGGCCCATGTACTCATCAGACTCACAGAAGATACCAGGATACAGCTCGATCTTATCAGGATGCTCATAAAGATCTCGAAGGGCATTCTGGATCTCAGTGTTCTTTGTGACGCTCTCAAAAGACTGGTGTCTGGGCAGGCCAAAGAAGTCTCTGAAGTCATTCAGAGTTCCACACTCCCATCGACGAGCTTGAAGAATGCCCATGATCTCAACCGACTTGAGACACTTGGGAACGTTGCGAGGACCAAAGTTGGAGATGGGGTCATCCATGGCTGAAGTAAGCTCCTTGAGCATCTGGTTGTCATCGAAGAGGTTGGTGATTGGGTTGCGGGTGAAGTGCTTGGACTCGGTGACCTTTTCCGCACTGGCATTGTTGGAAGCACCGTCGAGAGCTATACCACTGTCCGAAGTGTTGCCTGAAGAGCCAGCCCCAGCCGCAGGTGTCGGGTCCTCATCAGGGATACCAAAGGTTACCTCCCATGGCTCAGGCTCCCTCTTACCATACTTGTGATCCTCAGCAGCCTTCTGCTTAACGGCAGCCATGGTACCCAGAAACTCGGGAAGAGAAGTATTGCTAGGGTCCCTGAAGTGCAACACATTCTTCATAAAGTCTTCAGTGTATTTCTCATCCTTGAGAGAGATGGCACAATGGAAGCGGTAGAGAAGGTTGAACTCGACTGTGACCTGGTTACCAATACCACGGCTCGTCTTCTTCTGATCAAAGTCGGCGCGAGGATCAAGCGTGAAGTTGGTGTCGAACTGGTGGAAGCCCATGAGCGCTCTCAGATAGTCGTGGACTGAGATCTGAATGTACATGCCGCAGGTGATGAGTCGGGCTGTGTTGAAGAGGTCATCGTCTTGTTTGTTCCAGGCTGCTTCCCAGGCCTCTTTGAACTCATCACATGCCGCTTCGAAGTCCTTAGCTGCTTGGTGATCGCGATCCTTGAGCTTCAAGGTCTTCTTCTTGAGTAGAAGCTTGAGATCGTTGGTCAGGTCTTCCAACTCTTGGTTCAGCTTAGACTTGTTGAACTTCTCAATCTCTTCCAGAGCATCGTGTCGCTTTTTCTCGGCTTCCTCTCGCTTCTTCTTCTCCTTTTCTGTCTCATGGGGTGTCTTGGGGGGAGCGTAAGGTGCATCGCCAGGCCTAGCTGCGCGGACATCTCTCCAGAGTTTCTCGTACTTCTTACACTTCTCCTTAACATCGTCATCCAATGGAAGCTTTTGGCCGTACTGGTCCTTCTCAGGAAGATGCTCCATGATCAGAGAGACCAGTTTGGTCTTCTCGTACATGGCTGGAACCCTGAAGCGGCCATTCTCGTTGATGCGGAGAAGTTGTCTTGCAGCATAGTTATGATACCGGTTATACATAACGAGCATGATGCAGACGCCAGGTGGCTGTCGAAGTAGACGGTCCTCAGCAAACGTGTCGGGCTTCAAGAGGCCAAGCTTGAACTTGTCATCTCGGACCTTGCGCTGCATCTCTGTGGTGTATCCATAGAGTGGGGACAGGTCAAGATACGACGAGCTATCGGAGATATTCTTGTCGTTGTCGTTGGTTCTGAAGATGTCATGGATAATGATGGTTGCGTGATAGATGAGCATGGCAGAGAGTCCAGACTTGCTCTCTCGGCCACCTTCCTCTCGTGCCATGAGCTTATCAAAGAGATCAGAGGGATCAGGAAGAGCTCCCAGTGGTGCGGTCTTTGATGGAACAGTCTTGGCATATGGAGCACCAGCTTGACCGAGATGAGGATTCATGGCGCTGTTGAACTTGCCATCAGCAGTTCTATACTGGAATGCATCTCCAAGGTATGTCAAAGGCGCTGAAGGAATTAGCCTCAGTCATCAATCTCTCTGCGGCTTGTGTAGACTTACGGTGCAGCATCTTGTCGTACTTGTCTTTGACTTGGCCATCGATCAACTTCTGGCGTTGGACACTGTAGTCAGAAAGACTGCCAGCGATAGTCGCAAGACTCTGTCCCTACGCATTGTCAGTACACAAAGTAAAAAATACAGAGCCAACCTACATCAAGTCCAGTGCCTTTAATGATGCCATCTGCCGTTCTCTTCAAGGCGGGCCAGTTGCTTGACTTGGAGAACACGGATTTGACATCTTCCCATAAGCCAACCTTGGGGGCAATGGGGTTCTACAGACGTTAGCAAGCATAATACAATTTGGTAGTGACCCATACTCCAATCAGTTTGTCGCCGTGATACTTGGCATATTTCTCTGCTTCTTTCTTGTTTCTGAGCTGCAGCGTGAGCTGCATCAGATCCTCATCCTGCTTACTCATCACAGGCTCATGTGAGTGCTGAGAGTGGCCGTTCATGATGACGGTGAGGAGTGTTCTGCCGTATTGTTAAAAGAACACGAGCAGGGGAGAGGAGGAGGTTCACTTGGTAAAAGTGACTTATCCACACTCTTTTGAACTGAAGGCCAGGAGATGATAATGAAATGAGATAGTGTGAAGTAAACAGAATTATTACGATGCTTCCCTTGAACTGGTGCAGCCTGGGGGCCTATTATCAGTCAATGCAGATTGGGCATCCGCGTCGAGATTGGAAATGCACTGTGAAGACAAACTATCGATCAGACCCTGCCTCGCTTACTCCGGTCTATCAGAACCAATTCTCGGGCATTGTTATCCATGTCTCGGCATCTGCAACGCCAAGAGTATCTCAATCATTGTGTTTCTGGCGCATCCCCGCTCAACTCTCGAGCTGACGAACCTTGCATGCCGCGTGGCTGACATTCGTGGCCCGCTCATTCGTCATCGTAACATTTCTTAGTCCGCCGCTATTGATTTCATGCATTTACTACTCCAGCAATCACAAAAGAACTAGTTCTTCAGTAGACCAAGAAACGGCTAGGTCAGATCATTGGAGGGAAAGTTCAGAGCTGAACTTGAACACGCACACGAGCAGCGGTTATCACGGCTTTAACCCAATGCCGCATCATTATCACATTCCCCGCTCAGCCGCTTGTAAATTCATCCACTGAACTCTCCACACGGCCCGTTGCGGCTGGCTGACCGCTAACGGGTCTAAAATAGCGCCTTTTCCAAAGTGCTCAGGCCACCTCCGGAGCTGAAAACGCGCATCGTTAGCAGTTGGTGAGATCAGCAACATCACATTCCTCTTCCCGCTGTTACAGGGCCCCCAAACATCCCGTGGCGGGAGCAGTCATAGCTGTGCTGTGCACTAATGCGCCAAGGACTATCCCATAACCCGGTTATCAACCGGTCAAGTATCTGGCGCTTATCATGATGCTGTCGCCCTGCCAGTACCCTGCGCTGGTGAGTAGCTTTTCCCAACTGGGTGAGTACGTTGCCAGTTTCAGCAAGCCACAAGACATAAGCAGTAATGAAACTCTCGCATTTGGCTCTTTCCCGTCCCCCACGTACATCCGATGTCTCGAACTCTGACTTCAGTAGTGCGGTTGATCAAGGGACTATTGGAAATGCTCAGCGCTCAACTGGCCGCCACAAATACGACGCTACAGGTCTGGACCCCAGTGCAATCAACCTGGATACTATTGGTTAATGACAAGTGAAGCTCACCAGTGACCCTGTAGCTTCTTCTCTTCATAGTATAACAGCTCATCTTGATTCAAGGAACGGCAATCCCACGTCCTTCTGTCATTGCGAAATCAGCTCATTTACCTTTACTTGTTCATTCTCTAACACTCAAGACCATCAAAGTCCATGTCAGTCACCATCCCAATGCCTCCTACACCCGCAGTTGGAGAGTTTGCAAAAGCTCCTCCCAATGCCAGCAGAAGTCCCTGCCCTGTTGTCAATGCTCTCGCGAACCATGGCTACCTTGAGCGCAGTGGACGCGGCATTTTCATGGATGATCTCAACGCCTCAATGAAACACGTCGGCATGAGTCCTCTCCTCGGCTCTGTCTTCGCCATCCCCACCTACTTTGAGTACCAAAACCCTGCCAAGGCATACATGAAAAAGCCTGTTGGCACATGGCAGAGGATTTGGTCGCTCATCAAGAACCCTTATTCCTTTTTTGACTATTTCGGCTGCTGGAATCCGAAGCAAATCACTGATGGGAAGAAGTATCTCAATCTTGAGAATCTTGCTTCTCATGGCGCTATCGAGCATGACATCTCCCTGTCAAGACGGGACATTGCTCAAAAGCAGGGAAACAATGATCCTCAACAAGATTTGATCGAAGAGATGCTGGAATATTCTTATGATGGTGAAACTCTCACCATTCCAGATCTTGCCCAGTTCATAAAGGCTCGTATCTCACGGCAACTGGAGGATAATCCAGAGTTGGTTTATGGACCAGCTGAACATCAGGTCAACTGCGGCCAGCTCGCACTCATGATGGGCTGTTTTGGAGATGGAAAGACGATTCCAGTCAAGTATGTCAGAGCTATCTTTGAAGACGAGAGACTGCCTATTGAGGAAGGCTGGAAGAGGCGATCGTGGTGGACGATGGGTCTTGTTGAGTTCTTTGGTGCTGTCAAGAACTTGGTCAATGCTGTTGGCGTGCAGTTCTAGCTTTCTCGTCATTAATCGTACTGTTTATTTTACAATTCTACACATGTCTGTTCAACGTGGGAGTAATAATTAGTTGAGACTGTGAGCCAAATAGGAAATCCATCACCAAAGCCTCCAGAAGGTTGAATGAGTTCACGTGCAACCTTTCCTTTCTCGCCAAACCAAGTGCCCGATACAGACTGCATAATTACCAACGCTCCGTACATCGAAAAAAATCTCCTAAGATAGCTTTGCATCTACTCCACAATGATCAGCTGCCTGGAGGGCCTCAATTTAAGATGCTCCGATGCAGGCCTTATCTTTTTTCGGACCAAATGGACTTTTGGAAAGGTACCATGTTTCTGATAGTCCAAAAATGCTCAAATTCGACCGAACAGCCAGCCACGGAAATAGTACTAAGCCCAAGGGGATCAGAGGGGGCGGCCTGCTGCGTGCTAGCGCTGAGGGGTAACTAACTACTGTAAAGGCTAATGCAGGCCGGGGGAGGCCGGGGGCAAGCGCTAAAGCCAATATTGCAACCCTGAACGCTGTAGCCAAGAACGTCTTGGGAATTGTGAATGTCTCAGTTCAAGTGAACATGATAGTGAGCGAATTGTGAGCCGTGGTTTGTTATCCGTAGATACAGCTACGTTGAGGTTTTCAGCTCTCTCCACTGTGCCCTCAAGAGTCACATTGAGCCCTCAACCGGTCAGCGGCTCGCCCAGTGGCGCACTGCAAACCTCCAGTGTATTCTCAGCTGGAGTTCCTTATCGAGTTAGGACCCGAAAGAGCATACGCAACCAGGACCTTAGTTGAGTATTGTGATGACTGCCAGTTCGGCTTACCGTGAGACAACAAAGTGTCGAGTGGCTTCCATGCATGACAGTTTGGAACGTAAATGCCGGTGTTGCCCTCGTCATAGTTCAAGAATAGCTTTCTATAGCAAAGGGCTCCTCTTTCGATTGCAAACATAAACATCAACCACCACCACTAGACAAGTATTTTCTCCATTTCTTTTCACTGCATCTCAAACACCGTTACAAATAGCTATCTCGTCGTCATCACTTGCTCAAAACACTTCAAATAAACAGACAAACATGACTTCCCTTCACGCCTATCTCCCAGCACTCAAGGGCATTGCCATCGCTGGCAGTCTCATCAACGGCGGTACCATGACATCAGGCTACCGCCTTCTCCCCTCAGTCTACCCAATCGTCCAAAAGTCACCCAAAGACGCTGCAAAGCAATGGGAATACTTTTACTGGTCCATGTCAGCCACTGTGCCATGGGTTGACCTGACCACAATTATTGTGATCGGCACTATTGCCTATGGAGAGTACAAGGAAAACAGCTCTGCTCTAGCTTGGAAGATCTGGGCTACTGCAGGAGGACTCATGCCCATCGGTTGGATCTGGGTTCGAAAGGTGATGCTCGGCCCATCTTACAAGCTTCTGGACATTGCGGACTCAAAGTCTTCAGAGACTGAGCCTTTGAATTCCAGTGCGAAGAATGTCTTGGACCTCATGCAGGAGTTTAATGCGCAGATGGCTGTGAGGATGATGTTTCCTTGGGTCGTTGGTGGACTTGCGCTCTGGGCTACCCTGGGCCTCTAGAGGATATTTTGAGGATGTCGAATCGCGCCGAGCATGGTATTTAGCTGTATGGCGGTAGCGTTCTGGAATGCGTTCTCTGTAATAGTATCGCTGAGTATTCGGAGAGTTTGATTTGCAAATCACGATAGCCTGTCTCGCCTATGAATATGATCAATGTCGTTACCAGTACTTTTTATTCTATCTGGGCACAGGTTTTGGGCGAGATATTTCGTCGATGACAGATAGGTTTGTTCATAGGATCGACTGCAGTAAAGTAACAGAGGTGCAGATTGATGTCTTGATACTTCTAGATAGCAAGCGTATAGGGACACAAATTACATCACTTATATAAAAAATCATGGTCCGGAATGATTTACAGACCAGGATTGTCCGCGGAGTCGGCACTTTTAGACGCCGACGATCTAAAGCACATGTAGTTAGTTTTGTTTGTCGGCTCTGAAGTGTAAACTTTACTTGATGATTAAGCGGCTAAAAGCCGGGATACTGATCGATGACTGGCCGTTTGCCGGTGTAACATACGCCGGTGTTTTGCTGCATCCGGTAAGTCGGGTAGCCCGGAAGCAACCAAGAGCCGACTCCGAAGAAATAAGATTAAATCAATACCGTCAGATTTACCCCGACGAACCTTGCACCATCAATCAAAACATCCTTGAGCCTCAAATTCGACAATATCACCAGAGGCAGGAGATCTCTCAAGTATCGGCCGCAATGTCGGAGCCACCGCCAAACAATGGCTTCGTGGGTCGCGTCCGCGGCGCGTCGCTATCAATCATCAATGCCAATCCGCAGCTGGGCATGTGGCAAGCCACCGGCACAGCCATCGCACAAGCCCCCAATCTCACTGAACTCCGCGACGCAGAATCTGGCGGCGATAAGATCGAATTCAATGCCCAAGGCCACTCTACGCGCTACGCTGTGCCTGAGCCAGACGGCGAGCTCACGCTGGTGAGGACAGCGACGCTCACTCGCAGACCTAGTGTGATCCCAAAGCTTGACAAGGATCCTTTCATCGAGGAGCCCGTCGCAATTCCTGAGGAAGTTGACGTGGAGCAGGGATCGCTGAGGGAAGATACTGTCACCGAGGCACCTGAGGAACGCCATCATCATCACCATTTTCATCTGCGCGAAAAGCATCGACAGCGGCTGGAGCGACGGAAAAGTCTGTATGAGAAACACAAGGCTGACGAGAAGGAGAAATGGGGACCGACGATCATGAACGGCCTCAAGGCGTTTTGGAAATTCTTTCTCACGCCATCTGGCTTCCTCATCACGCTGTATGGTCTGAATATTGTGGTAAGTAACTCTTGTCCGGTTATTCCGTAAGTTCAGCTCGTTAACTAACACTCTCGCAGGCATGGGGCGTAAGTGGATTGACCACTCGATATTTTTTTGTGTACGCTTCTGACGCTCCATCTCTAGGCAATGCTCTTCTTCCTACTCCTCAATGTTGCACCAGCCATGAACCATCCCAGCGCCAACGACAACAACTCAGCGCGCAAGAAATGGCTCGAGATAGACAGTCAGATCCTCAACGCCCTCTTCTGCGTCACAGGCTTCGGTCTAGCCCCGTGGCGCTTCCGTGACTGGTACCGCTACACCCGCGCAGTCTTCTGGAAGGATGTCCCTGCCATGCAGAAGCTCACAGATCAAAACAAGGCTTGGTTTCGACCTCCTGCCTGGGCGACGGAACAGAACACAAGCCCGGCTGATTCGACTACTACTCTTCCCGGCTCAACCACGTTTACCGGCGAGAAGGCGCCTCCGACACCGCTTTGGAAATTGGGATTCACTATCTATATGATGGTGCTGAATACATTCCTACAAGCTGTTTTGTGCTATTTCATGTGGGGGTACAATCGCATTGATCGTCCCGTAAGTTCACGTTTCTAGTTTCCTAATTAACTTGAGGTTGACGTACTGACTTCATGCAAAAGAGCTGGGCTACTGGCACTTTCATCGGCCTTGGTTGCGGCACAGGTCTGTTGGCTGGTCTGATGTCGTGGTGGGAGGGCCGCAAGGTCAAGAAGATCGAAGGCCCCGAGGTTAAAGTCGTCGCTGTATGACGGGATCATAGTGCGCAAGGTTCATTCAAAATCATATAGAGTTTTAATTTATGTAGTGTATTTAATGGTTAATGCAAGTCTCTGAGCTAGGGCTCAAAAGAGGGCAATTGGAATCTCATACTTTAGAAGCCATACTTGCCTTACTGTAATCGTCTGTCATGATGTCTGACCAGCAAAATCGCACCGTCTGCAGCCACGCGTTTTAGGTGCAGATATACGGACAGAAAACCACGGATAATACACACCGAAAGTGACGACAACACGATCATTCCCTCAATGCAAGTACAACACGTAACAAACATAAAACATAGGTAAGACGATTGAGCACTGTTGGTCATGCAAATCACACTAGTTTAATGGTCCAGGTTAAGGGAAAGAGATTGCACGCGGATGGTCAAATACGAAATACGCGTATAGTGAAGACCTCCGCGTATTGTGTTTTGCGCGAGCCAATGACGTGTGTGTGGAGTTCGGAATTAATATTCCCATTTGGGGCAGTGAGTATTAGCACGGTACAAGATGCAATAATTACAACTTGAAGTAAGAGATATGTAAGTTTCGATACTATCATAATTGCTCTTTTGAATAAAGAGCTGGGCCCTTAAATCGTAGCCAAAGGACATTGCGATCTCTATTAGTCTGTTGGGTATGAAGAGAGCCAATAACAAAGCCGAAAATTGAAGTTCCGTACTAACATTCCAGACACATGCAGCTTGACAGTCTTGCGAGACACTCAGAAGATTAAGTATAAGTACCGGGCTTTATGACATTGCCAGACCATTCATTGCACATACAAGGGCGCGTAATTTACACCAATAATCACAATGTATCACCGCCAATCATTCATACTGAACTGTGTAAGGATGGCACTGGCACTTCCGAACTCTCAGTTTATCATGTCGACTGACAAAGCGCAACATGCCCCGCCAAATCCAGAACCCATCAGCCTTTCAACACTTCCCCTTCCACCAGTTGCACCCAGCAACGATACCGGTGCTTGCACGCCAGAAGTGAATCCAAATGGCACTGGATGCATGACTCTTGCTTCAAATCAGGACTTTCAAGCAGGCGGCTTTCTATTGGATGGAAAGCATGTTTTGGTGCACGTCACCTTTACAGGCGCTCCGTCATCTCCGGGCCCATCCAGTGTTTACAACGGTAGCCAGATTATTGCCGTGAGGACCGACGGCCAGAACTTTCCTGGTGGAAGTCCGTGGAAATGTCTTACTTGTGGACTGGCCGAGAATAACACAAGAGGAATGAGCCCAACATACAGCTACCCCCAGGCTTTTGGTGACGGAAAAAGAGTTCTCTTCGGTACCAATATACTCGATTGCGGGCCGCATAAACTGGTTGATGCGGCTTGTACACCTGAGCTCACCCACGTTTATCCCATACGGTGGGATACTAGCCCTGATGGGACCGGGAAGGGCGGCGCTATTCGGGAGCTGCGTTTGCACCCCGATGACCTCCATCTTGGATTCAATGCTTTCACAACTAACGGTCCAAAGATCGGTCAGTACGCGTACCTCGGAAGATTGAAGTTCAACGCAAAGCCAACAGCCGGCATACCGCTTGTTCCGCGTTACGATCTCGTCAAAGTCACCCGACTGTTCAACCCAGAAGCAGACCAACCTATTACGACGCATGGTAAACACATCACCATAAATAGGAACGCCATAGCTGTAGGCGAGCTTCGTGGTTTCAGCGGCAGGGGAACTGAAGCTACGTACATCGGCTATCCTGCCGAGTCCTCCAACATTGACGTCTTCGCTGTTCACTTGGAGACTGGCAAGGTGCGGCGACTTACAAGACACCCAGAATACTGCGATCCGATTGCTATCTCACCTGACGATAATTGGATGGCGGTTTTGGACACGCGAGGAACGGACCGTCAAATGTGGCTCTCTGGCATGAGACATATCCCTCCTATTACCGACCTGATCAGCACGTCAATTACATCCTCGACGAGAAACAACGGGCAGAGAAGGTTCTTCAGGCCGTATCTCTTGGATCGGCATGGTGATCGCGGGGAATACTTTGGCCAGAAGATCTATGGGGAAGGGGAAGGCGTTCCTGGCAGCGGCGATTATAACGACCCCGAATGGAATGCAATTGCTGACCCGAGATGGTCTCCGGATGGCACTCAGATTATTTACGCGGAGGCTCAAACACTCCCTCCTGCTTGTGGAGGGACAAACCCGCTTCCATGCTATTCGTCTAAGGAGCCAGGAGGTAGACGAGTGCGTGTAGTGCTGGCAACTCTTACTACTCGGGAGCCCCTCAATCTTCCTGCAGTCGACCCCATCTCCGACGAGGTCCCATGGGGTGTCAAGTACTCTCCAGGAGACATTGATCCACAGCGTTCCGAGCCGACACCTGGCAACTACACACTGATGGGCCTCAGTTGTGGATATGCAAGTGTTGAGATCGTTGGGGCAGATGATGCATCTACCAGTGAGATCAGTGTAGTCTATCATCACTTCTCAGATGATGAATCAACGTTCCTGTCAGGATCAGAAACAGTTCGCGCCACGTTTCCATCTCTGACGCTGAGTCATGTCGACTGGTATTCTGACCTGACTCAAACTGGAAACTCGAAGAATTCAAAGAAGACAAGTCCAAGTGGCTTCCATCTGACTATTGACGTTTTGAAGAACATATTCCAGGCAAATGGGACCATGAACACCACGATTAACGGCAATCTCTATACACAGCCAGCAAATGGAACGTGAGACAATGGGAATAAATACGCAACTTGGTAGCATATCATAATCTATTAGGAGAATTCTCGTCGCGATCTATCTACTAATACATGCTTCTGATCGTCCTTCTAGTGATCCGATAATAGAGACGCTCTATGATAGGCCCACTGAAGCTTCCTGTAAGGTTTGGGGGAACTATACGCCATGTAAGGGATACTCATCCACTGTATATCTGGGCTTTTCGTCTCCCAGCTTGTTGATGACTTTACTTGGGTGGAAGAAATTGAAGAGAATAGCAACAAACGACATGAGCGTCGCGTCAAAGATATAGAGCCAATACTCATGAGCCTGCAACGCTCCGTCTTTCCCAAGAACATATTCCGCGACACGGAAAACCGACCGAACGAGTATGAATAGGCTCGAAGCGTAAAGAATGAAGATCAACTTCTCCCAAGGAGTGTTCAGGACAAGAGATCGAGAAGTTGGACGAGAGTGAATCCGCATGTGAAAGACGACCGTGACAACCATAAAGAAGCCAAAGAAGACGATCTGAATGAGCAAACCGCCAACGATCATGTTCTCACCCATTTTGACTTTATCATTGGACTTTGCTGATGCGAGCATACCGCCGCCTCCACTCTGTGCCAGGAAAGATAGTACGTCGCCGATAACGAAAACCTTGGTCAACCACTTCGTTCGAATCAAGGATAAGTGGCCGGCATTCAAAAGAACTATCAACCGGCCCAATATCATATAGATAGACGCGGCCAGAAGCGCGGGGCCGAGAAGGAGTAATATCGACTGCATGATGTACGGGTTCTTGGTGTAGTCTGGAGCTTGGTTTGCGGAGAGCGCACGGCCGACGTAACCAAACGCTTCAACTATGGAAAATCAGCTTTCTTTCATTGATGCGAAGTGAAGGATACTCACAGAGACAGCCGATGAGGAATGGGATAAAGTACCATGTTCGATGCCGGAACATTTGCCATAAGTGAATAAGAGCGGCGGTGGTGAAGATGATAACAAATGTGGCGGCCGCTGGTAAAGAGGGCTCGTAATTATAGAACGTAAAACCTGCCATGATGATGTTTTGTGAAAGTGATGGTAATGAAAATGACTGTGAAATGTCGAATCTGGTACAAATGAGAGCGTCTTATTCTGTAATGACAGGTAAATAGATGCGAAAGAGAAAGAAAAGAAACTCGAGAACGACAGACTAATGAAAACAAAATGTGAAGCAGATGATGAGAGAAGATCAGAAATTATTACTCTGTATTTTTGATGTACTTATAGAATGCATTGAGAACTTATGTATTACAATACGCGGACTTGACCCCTGGATTCAAAAGGGCGCGTACCTGACACGGCAAGTTCCACCACGAGAGGGAGACTGGACTTGAAATGTCTTAAGCTTGTTTTTAACCCGCCTCACTAGCCATTCAGCTTGTTGTTAGCATTGGTATCTATTAGCTGAGATACGGATACTGCGGAAGGCCCGTTTGCTATACACGTATAGCCAGTACGAGCAGGGATGTCCAGACGTGTACAAGTGGGACAAGTTTCGCGTATCGCCACTGACGGTAAATGAGCTGGAAATTCGTCACTTATCGAAACGATCCAGCAGATATAAATAATGCGAAATCGCTCTCAATTACCTGCTCCTAATGGGCCAAGTTTCCCTTCTCTTATAGACTACGCCCTGAATTCTGTCGGTACCTGCGGCAGCCCTCTCGAGATGCATCTCGTACCTTCGGCTAGAGTTTGCAGTTAGCAAAGAAACAAAAAGGCAGAGAATGTCGCAGTCGTGAATCACTATGATATATACAGTATATTTAATATGCTGCCGTGGCTGTTGTTACGCAGCGAGCAGTATCGATCTATGATATACCGGATGTCGAGCTCAGCCTCACCTCTACCCAAACTGTCCATTTGCACTCATCCTCTGGCTCAATCATGTCATCTATTCATAGTAACATCAGATGAGGCTCAGTTAAGTCCGAGCAACATCATCATCAATCCACCAAAGAACCCACAAGTGCCGAAGAAAATAAACGACGGGCCATTAAACCCGAGAGACCCCACTGCATTGACCCTTTCAGAGCCCGCTCGCTATTTTAGTCGATTACGATCTCCCATTTACGAGAAAAATAGTGGAATGCATGTGTGACAGGCTGACAGCCGAGTCTCTGGTCGCGCTTTTCTTCGGTTTCCCTTCAACGTCTCTTCCAACTCAGTATCCCTTTTAACCTGCAAACTTCAAAAATCCCCTGCTTATCTGAGACTTGCGCTCAATTACGCGAAAAAGATGAACCGGTAGTATTGGGCCGTTGGTGGCCATGGTACATAGCCGCTAGCACAGCCGAATGGGCGGGTAATGCTCCCACTATCCGCAAAGCGACTCCTGGTGCAGCGATTACTCCTAGCTTGCTAACCGCACCAATATTGCCCAAGGTTAATTACAAGCTTAAATCTATGCCAGCAGCCCTTTGTTCTCTTGAAGAAGGATGAATAAATGTGCGGTAGTGTGCCTCAGGATTGTTCAATGGATAAGGGAAAACTTACTGTTGGTCTGGCCACCCCTGTTCAATGCATTTGCAGCACTTCGGCCTTCAGCTCATTGCCCTGACTCACAATAGAGCAGACGCCAAAAACATGACTGAATAAGCATCCTACACAAGCAACAAGTTCCCCGATACAAGATATGATCTCCAAGTGTCCGATTAAAGTTGGCCGCCGTGGTCGGACTGCCAAGTGATAGCAGTGGATCACCGAGCTTGGCAATACACGAAATCGCGGGGTTACAAGTCGACCTTTATCTCATTCGACAATGATAATCACTTACTAGTATCAAGAGGGAAGCTCATTGCAAAACCGGGACTTGGCTCGGAGGTGTGCAGATCTATTTAAGGGAAGAAAATATGCGTTTCAAGAAGCATTTTAATCAGCAAGCAACGATGAATTCTCTTGTGTTTTCAACACTCCTTTCTGGAGCCGCAGCGCTCTCCTATGCTGGAAACAAAGTCCCCTTTGAGGAGGATCCTCCTCAAATTGCTGCCAACTTTCCGGATGTAGATCAAAAGCTCTACTCTCCAGCCTTCATCAATCCAGAGAGTGTTGCTCCAGGTTTCGCCAATGGTACATCAGCGCCAAACTCCCAGCAGACGCTGGAACAATTCTTGTGGACGCTTGCATCGCGAAACGACTGGATGACCTATCACAATCCTGTGTTCACTTCTGAAGAGGGACGCTCGATTCCTTATGTTGTGTTGTCTGCATCAAAATCGCTCTTGCAGACGTCGCCAGTGGGCAACACCACTAACAAAGTCCGAGTCTGGCTACAGGGCGGAGTTCATGGGAATGAACCGGCCGGTGAAGAAGGACTTCTTGCACTCCTCGGTAAAATGGATGCTGAGCCAGAATGGACCCTTGGACTTCTAGAGAAGCTCGATATTACTGTTCTTCCACGATATAACCCCGATGGATCGGCTTATTTTCAGCGTCTTCTTGCCACGAGCTTTGACCCCAATCGAGACCATACCAAGATGGCTTCGCAACAGACCATGGAAGTCAAGCAGTTGAATCTAAAATTCAATGCCCATGTCCATCTCGATTGCCATGAATATGGAGCCCGAAGAGGGTTGACATATCAGAACAAAACCTATATCCCGGTCCAGGACAACCAGTTCTCAGCTTTCAAGAACCCAAATGTCCACGCTGACATTCGTTCAATGGCGGAATCTCTGTTTGTACCAGAAGTTGCCACCGCGCTACGAAAGAAGAATCTTACAACAAACGGCTATGTTGTTGCATCCCAAGAAAACGACACCATCAAGCTTCAAGACTTTGTCACCGATACTCGCGGCGAAGTCACTGTTTTCCTCGGCCAAGGACTGGCTTTTCTCTCGGAGACGAGAGGAATCGGCATTGGTGATCGCAACTTCCAGCGCAGGACAACAGCTGGGTTGACTGCAGCTGAGACGGTCTTGCAGATTGCCGCTGATAATGCGGAGCTGGTATACGAAACTGTCGAAGAAGCGAGGAAGGACTTTATCGAAAATGACCACGAGATTATTGTAAGGGATCAGCCAAGATGGATGGAGACGAAATGGCCATACCTCGACGCTGAGACTGGAAACATCACTGAGGTTCCTGTTTTGTTCGGCAACAATACTCCTCCCGCTAGTAACCTCACCCGCGCTCGTCCCGAAGCCTACATCTTCAGCAGAGCTTGGGCCAACGCTGCTCTCCGCCTTCGAGCAGCTGGTGTTATTGTGGATGAGCTTGCTGTCGACTTTGAAGGTGAAGTGGAAGCATACAACATAACATCTGCTTCGCTGGCAGAGACTAAGTACGAGGGTATTGCATTGACTACAGTGAATACTGAGTTGAGCAAGAAGACGATGAAGTTTCCCGCTGGGGCGTATTGGGTCGGCACAAAACAGCAGCATGCAGCCCAGGCCTTTGTTAGGCTGGAACCTGAGAGTCCAGATGGGTTTGTGACGTTCAACATCTTACCTGTAAATGCAGGAGATGAGTATCAGGTCTATAGAATTCCGTCCAAGAGTCAATAGTGTAAGACTGTAGAATAATTGTATGGAGAGATGTACAAATGAATTATTTGAGAGCTTCATACACTTCCTCAAACATTGCATAATATATTCTGACTAAATCCCCGTCGCAATTATGTGTTTCTGCAGATGTCTGAATCAAAAATCGAAATACGCAAGCGCGTTGACTGTCAGCAACATAACAGTTGCATGGCCAGTGGGGTCTAGGACGGTTAATACCGGATGATGGTCTGGCATGAGAGAATTAACCGTCGGGTATTTAGTCCCAAGCCAACCGTATCCACTGACAGATACGTACCAATGATACTCTATCAAGCTGCAGATCTTATTTGTAACGGGCCGATATGATAAAAATCCCTCTGAGGCGTCTTAGCGCATTGAGAAATATTATATCCAAAATGCCATTCTGAATAACTGATTTCTATTCAAAATTCATATTGAAAGGGCCAATACATATCGCAAATCGAGTGAAACTGTCATAGCTACAGATCTCTTATTCTTTATCACTTCAACTATCTCAATCTAATAATCATCTACTCCGTTCTCTACTCAAACACATCTCTCCAATATCACGACATAATGTCACCGATCTCTTCACCCCCAGCCTTGGTCATGGGTGGAGCAGGCTTCAGCTACCAACTGAACCCTGACCCCGAATCACTTCCTATCGTCGACATCCTCTTACGCGCATTCGAACTTGGCGTGCGCACCATTGACACATCACCATACTATGAGCCTTCAGAGCAACTTATGGGCGCTGCATTATCAGATTCCCGTATCCAGTCAGAATATCAACGGAGCGACTATGAGCTCATGACCAAGGTTGGCCGCATCAAGGAAAATGAGTTTAACTACTCCCCGGACTGGATCAAAAAGTCTGTCGCCAGGTCACTGCAGCGATTTGGAACTACATACTTGGACGTTGTGTTCTGCCATGATGTCGAGTACGTCTCCTTGGATGAAGCCGTCACAGCTGTTGGTGTATTGCTGGAGTTTCAACGAATTGGGGTTATTCTGCGGGTCGGAATCTCGGGCTACGACATTGATGTTCTCGCTGAAGTTGCTAGCCTTGCCAGACAGAAATATGGACACCCTGTCGATGTTGTCCAAACCTGGGCTCAGCTCACCCTTCAGAACACACAAGCCGAAACCCGTGGGTTTGATCGCTTCCGCGCAGCTGGTGTAAACACTGTGTTCTGCTCAAGTCCACTGGCTGTTGGACTATTGAGGACAGGCGGTATTCCTCTTGGACTGACAGGTGATTGGCATCCTGCGCCTCAAGGCCTGAGAGCTGCCGCGGCCAAAGCTGCTGAGTGGATGGACAAGCATGGAGAAGGAGAGAGTCTATGCTCGCTCGCGATGCAATATGCTATTGTGAAGGCAAAGCAGAACTGCACATCCTCATTCTCTGTATCAACTATCACAGGGATCAGCACCCTTTCCGACCTGGAGCAGAATGTGGTTGCTGCTAAAAGGGTACTCAAGAATGTCAGCGACTCTGAGAGTTTACTGGACTATACCGAGCTGGACTCTCAGTCAGTGGAGAGAAGACTTGCCCTTTGTGAGCGTGTCCGCTTGATGTTGGGGGAGTGGCTGGACTATGACTTCTCTGGCAGGAAGCCCAAGGCATTGATTGGCGATTCTACTCGGGATGCGAAAAAGCCTGATGTTGTGGATATCACAGCTTTAGATGATAGGGGCTTGAAGCAGTCTGCTGCAATCAGAGTGTTGGCGTGAGGGGCATGTACATATGGATATATATTTTAGATTGACTTTGTAGAGGGAACAGACTATCTTGCACGAGTGTATACCACCCAGTCACTGTGCACATTTGCTTATGATGACGTCTTTGTAACCGAAATGGCCATGGATGTTCATCCACCGCTACCTCTAAGGGCCACCATCATAATAATGAGCATCCATTCTTTGCGCACAATGACAGTATGCTCAGACCTTATCGAGGTGCTCAAGGATAGGACCCTCGTCTAGATCCGCAGAGTCGCTAGCGTAAATGTCAATGCTGGGGCTATCGAGCATTGTCTTGACAACAGCCCGGTTGGATTCATGAGTAATCTTGATACTCGGGGGGACTGCGTCTGGTAGCCAGGAGATGAAGGCAAGCTTGTGTTGATAATCTTGGCCAAAGTCGTAGATAGCGAATGCTGGATATTTCGGGTGGTCGCTGAGCAGACGTTCTTTAAGGTCATCCCAGTCACCGTCCAAGGCGGTGGTGTCGGTAACCAACATACTGTTGACAACTTTATAGATGATGTATTTGAACTTCTTATCATCTCTGAGCTGGGCAAGGACCGTCGGGCAATCCGGCGAAACATCGTTGCACACCGACATATTTCACAGTCTCGGCTAATCGGAGAAAATTGATAAGAGTAGATAGGGAGAATTAGACATATGCCAATAGAATAATAACAGACTTGCAAAGTTGAGAACCGCGGGCCAGGCCAGTTTAAGTAGACGCGAGATAGTTCGTCGTCTTCTATCGCCAGCCCCCAGCCATAAATGTCGTCACGATGCAGAAAAGTCTCAGAGGGTACTTAAGCTCGTTCGGATACTAATACTTGCCCTTCATCGAAAGGAAGATCGCTTTTCCTTGCGTAACCGCTGGGACGAATTGACTGGAGAGGAGTACGGCGATCGGCAAGACTAGTCTTAGTGCCGGTCTATAGCGCAGCTGAGGCCCGAAGCTGAGTGACGTGGCACGGATTAGAATGGAAAAGTCGGGTGGTTCAATTGCATTAGTATCAAAGCTGAAAAGACCAGCGATTCCAACAACTACGAATCAAAGGGCGTAACTGTAGCCCCTACAAACTCTATAACGCCTTGACCCTCGGTTGGTTGATAACAACCTCTGCCTCCTTGCTTGTCCACCAACTGGCGTCGTTGCCCGGATATGCAAACCTCACCAGACTTTCCGGCTTCATCTCCACGCTATATCCCGGCGTCAAGGGCGTGACATAATGTCCATCAACAACCTTTGACGGATGGTGGAAATGCTCATGCAAATGATCCACATACTCCAAAACACTCTTCCGGCCACTGATGACAACGTAATCAATAGTACTCAAGTGCTGCGTATACTCTGGTAGTCCTACACCACCTGAATGCGGGACAATGGGGACCTTGAACTTGGCAGCGAGGAGGAGAATCGCCAGAACCTCGTTCACACCACCAACACGGCATGCGTCGGGCTGGATGATGTCCACGGCGCCTGCTTGGAGGAGCTGTTTGAACATGACGCGGTTCTGGCACATTTCTCCTGTTGCTACTGCGATGGCGCCGTGGGTTGTGTTGGATAGACCTTGGCGGATAGCAGCGTGTCCGAGAATGTCGTCTGGGGATGTTGGTTCTTCGATGAACCATGGTTTGAACTCTGCGAGAGCGTTCATGTGTGTGATTGCTTCGGTGACAGACCATACCTGCAATAGAGAGTAAATCAAGTGATATCAGACCGAGAGGTTGGGGTATACCTGATTCGCATCCACCATGAGGACGTTGCCTCTATCATAACCCAACACATCACGGGCAATCCTCAGTCTCTGTCGATCTTCCTCAAGATCTGTGCCAACCTTGAGTTTGAAGTACTTGAAGCCCTGTTGCACGCTCTCCTCAAGTAGCTTCTTCATCTTGTCTTCACCATACCCCAACCAGCCGGCACTAGTAGTGTATGCAGGAACCGCACGATTACTCAAAGCGTCCTGAATCCTCTGAGCCTTGCCCTTCTGTGCTGCTCTCAGAATTTCCAATGCATCATTAGGACTCAGCACGTCAGAAATGTAGCGAAAGTCAATGCATTGGATGACTTCTTCGGGCGTCATGTCCGCAACAACACGCCATACAGGCTTCCCTAATGTCTTTGCCCACAAGTCCCAGATCGCATTGACGAGGGCACCGAGAGCTAGATGTATAACACCTTTTTCCGGACCAACCCAACGGAGTTGTGAGTCTGAGGTCAAGTATCGCCAGGTTTTACCCCAGTTTTTTGTAAGCTCAGAAAGATCTTTGCCTTGTATTAATGGAGCGAGGAGGTCGATTGCGCCACAGACAAGCTCATTTCCGCGACCAATTGTGAAGGTCTACGAATATTCTGTGAGAATCGGTTAAATTGATAGTCGGGAATTCTTCACATACCATGCCATGACCGGTAAAGTTGGGGTCGTCGGTTGTGATAATACAAAACGCAGCCGAGTAGTCTGGTGAGAGGTTCATGCCATCTGAGCCAGCCTTGTCCAGTGAAGTCTTGAGGCTGGAGTTAGCGCATATTGGGTCCACCGTTTCTCAGACTACATACAGGAAACCGCACATCGTGTGAGGTAATAGTCTTGATGACAACCATAATTTCTTGGATAATGAGAGATGATGTTCACTGAGTTTGAACAGACGTGTATGGGTACATATATGTGTCAGTCGTTTCAATGACCTTTCGTTTTATATGCCAGCTACTTAGAGCCTTGGCTAGATTCCACCTCCACTCAGATCCCTATCTTAAAAGCGTCAGGTAAATTACAGTCATCGTGTCCTATAACTAGCAGCAAGCCATTGCTATATTTTCACCAAAATAGGTAACTGGCTCCTCCACAGCAACAGATCTAAGTTCATGGTGGAGAGTAGCCAGCGCCTTTTTCCCGGTGCTTCAAATCCTCAAAAGTAAAGAATGTAGGGTAGCGTAGGACTTTGCCGAGAACAGCCTAGTATATTTCCCCTCACTCTGGTAATTTGATGATTGGTCCAGTTCCCCGCCGTCGGATAAAATAAATTACCCTCTATACGGCGTAGCATTCCGGCGGTAAATTACCAAATACCCGGACGTCGCACGGATGTTTCTCTGCCTCCTTAATTATCCTGATTATAGTGGGCGTCCCGCAATGTTTCCAAGCAGTGGATAATCATGGATCCTCATCATAATGAACCGCGTCAACATGCCAAGAGGAATCCACCGAGTGGGCGGAAGAGAACGAGACTTGCTTGCGATAGATGCAGCACTCTGAGAGTCCGTTGTGATGGTCAGCAGCCGTGGTAAGTGACTGGAGCAGAACCCCAATCACAAGATACCGAAGAGCTGACGTTGGAATACACCCCAGTCGTCGTTGTCAAGGTAAACAAGCGATCGACCCTTGTCTTGGGGGAGAGGTTTGCTGACCTATCAATGATTTAGAGTACCAATCCACATGTCATTATACACGAAGTATCGGTAGACGTGGCCGCAAGCCCAAGTCAGCAAATCGAGTACAGCAGCCACAGCAGGAACGAGAGCCTGACTCATCAGAAGCTGATTGCGATCTTGAGCAAAGCACGCTGAACTCACAGCCGGAGCAGAGCGGGACATATGACGTACAGGAAAGCCCCGGTCTCCCAGCAAATCCCCAGGACACAGTCTCGTCACAATACTCGTCCAGCCACTCATCACATCATGATGCTGTATCTCTTGAGATGCCAGCCGATTCAATTCCGGCACCGACCTTCGACCATCTCTATCATGTAGCTGACATTCAGCCTTCATACCCTCTCCCTGATTTCGACCTCGCGGTTCATCATAGTGCCGTCTCTGTTCATGAGTCACCTACACGCGAGCGAGCTTCGACAGTCACCCAAGACTTGCCATCTCGCGGATGCCGTTACAAGTGCCTGGAGCCAATCATTCCATTGCTCCACGGCATCATCGACGCCAGGCTTGTTTGTGAACTGTTTGAGCTCTACTTCGTTGAGCCAGGAGGATCTTTGTTTAAATCTTCATCTCCATACGTTTTAGCACACGTCATGCGAAAAGAGTCGCTCCTGCGAGACGAGAACCCACGAACATGTACACCAGCTTTACTGGTGACCATGCTGTGGGTCAGTGCACAGACAGCAGAGAGTTCCTTGTTTCTACTGCCGGGCCAGAAAGCCATTGTTTGTGAAGAGCTGAGAAAGTTGATGATGGGGTTGATCCAGGGGAGAGATCGCGACGTATGGAACAGAACTACCAGTTAGTAAGTCTTATCTGTCTCATGAACTCTACCAACTCGATTTATCAGGTGGTCCTCTTGTGAGAGATCTTGAGTATGCCACGGCTGGTGATCAAAATCGCCAAGAGTACCATGTTGGATCAGCGTCTACTGTCTCTCCACCGGTACCTCTGGTTGACGACGTCCTCATGTTCATCCTCGTCACTATTGTCTCTTCGGGCGGCGACTTCAAGACAGATTGTCTTCGATGGTGGAATAAGGCGCTACGACTGTCTCATAACATGGGCTTGAACAGAGAAGACTCGCCTGACAACAGTTTCACCCAGTCAGAGACATCCCTGTGCACAAGTCAAACAACCTCATGCGGCTGTAGGTCCTGTGAAGCATCACGTACAGGATTGACCATAGCAGAAGTCCGAGAAGAACGCCGGAGAGCATTCTGGCTAATCTTTTGCCTCGATCGCCACTTGGCTCTATCATTCAACGCACCACTGCGCATCCTCGACGACGAATGTCAGTTGCACGCACCGCTTTCAGATGAGGCTTGGGCAGCATTATCGTCAGAACGAAATCCGATTGATACAACATTTGGTAGTAGCTCACATTCTGCAAACTTCGGCGCTCCAACGCGTATTTCTGGTATCGGCTTCTTTGAATACTTTCTACCACTTATGACGATCCTTGGAGATGTTATTCAACTGCACAGACAAAAGTCTCACCCAAGATTCGGCAATATTCGAAGACCTCAGGTCAATGGGCATGAGGAAGAAGATGACCCCGCTACAGGAATGATAGAGCAAGTCATGGCGCAGTGTGCACAGAGCATAGCCGATTTAGCCAGCGCATACCAAGTCGATGCGCTTGACGCCTCAGCTATACCCGCGAGTCAAGTGCGCACGCCTCAATGCGCGATATCACCACAACAGAGTCACGGCGATCATTTCAGGACTTCACATACCGCCAGCCACGCTTCATCGCACCGTCAACATGCGCAAGCTCAGCTTGTCACTGCATACAGTACATTTATACTACATGTTCTTCACGTGCTTCTGCACGGGAAGTGGGACGCTGTTTCGATGCTGGATAATAAAGATGGCTGGATACCATCTGTAGGCTTCATGAAGTGTGCATCTCATGCAATAGCTGCATCTGACGCCATGTCGCGAATTTTGGCATGCGACCCTGAGCTTTCTTTCATGCCATATCTCTTTGGCATTTATCTTTTGCATGGAAGCTTCATCCTGTTGCTTTTTGCAGATCGAATGCCCCAGATTGGACTGAACGAATCTGTCGAAAAGGCTTGCGAGATTATTATACGAGCACATGAGGTTTGTGTTGTTACTTTGAGCACCGAGTTCCAGGTATGTTCCCTACCATGCCATGTACCAGAATGGCCGGTCCAATGCTAACTTTTATGCGTAGAAGCGGTTTCGGAAAGTTCTTAGATCGACTTTATACAGTGTCCGGAGTCCAGCGACATCTAACTTGGAGGAGAGTAAGGCTCGCCGCCGAGCATTATCTTTGTACCGATGGAACGAAGGGGCAACTGGCCTGGCGCTTTAGCTGCTATTTGTTGTTTATTAGAACTCATGAATAAACCGTGGAGTAGAGACTGGGTCTTTGATAAAATTGATGAGGTATAAATCTGTTACACGACATACGCTACAGGGCCTACCATTTGCGCTATTACAACGGCTCTGATTACTGATGCTAAGGGGACAGGTGCTGCAAGTTGTGATCTAGATGGAAGATTTACGGTTGAGACAAGTACCTAAGAGATGATATCATCACACAGAGCTTAGTGTGAAGCGTGCGATGATTCATCAGTGCGATACTAAGCGTGGTCTCAGAGGGTTAGCACAATACGACGAATCGCTAGAGTGGAACAACGTGAACAGACGACCAATCAAGATGTAACCACTCGAGTTTATTGCTATGCCGTAAGGGCAACCTCTAAGTGGTCTAAGGATGCTAAAAGACAATCTCAAAAGAAGGTAGAATTAAACAAGCCCACTTTACCATCGACACCAAGCCGGATGAATAGTTGCCGAGATCCATCATGACTTGACCTCCCCAACAACAGTCTCATGGCGTTGCTCATCCTGGCTGCCCTTCTCTCCCCATTCGGCGATGCTGGATGGTTCGGTTGGAGCGTTCTCAAAGGCATCGATGCCCTTCTTGTAGCCAGGAAGAACATTGACGCAGAACGGAAAAGTCCAAGCAGCCACAAAGAACGCCAAAGGAACGACCATGGCCATGCCCGTGCCGTGTCTGTCTGCGGCCACACCAGTAAGAGGGGGAACACAAGCACCACCAATGACTCCACCAATGATAAAGCCACTACCACGCTTGGTGTGTCGGCCGAGACCTCTCATACCAAGAGCTACAATTGTCGGGAAACAGATGGATTCAAAGAACAAGACCACGTAGAGCATGGCGATTCCTGTATTTCCCCTTTCTGTAATTGAAGGGCAGATGAAGATAACACACATGCTCAGGAAGATGAGGAAGATGTGGCGAGGCTTGAAATACTTCATGAGGAAGACGCCGAAGAAGCGGCCAACAGCAAATGTAGCCTGTGCACCTGCAAAAAGCTTGGAACCGGTGGAATCGCTGGTGTTCTTTCTCGTTTCGGTGGCATAGTTGATGAACATGCTTGCAATAGCCACTTGAGCTCCGCAGTAGCAAAACTGTGCGAAGGAGGCATGAAACAGTCGGTATTGCTTGCGTAGAGGCTTATCGTGGGTATCGGAGTTGGAGGATTCGGCTTGCTGAGCCATATCTAGATTCGAGAAACTGCTGTCAGAATTGAAGATCGCCAAGTTCACCAGGGCATTGAAACGTACCAGCATCAGTGATCTCAGGTATGTTGGAGAAGAAGAATAGGGTGGCGAGAAGCAAGACGAATACGGCAATGGACAGATACACCCACTGCACGTTTGCCAAGGCCTTTTCATCGTCAAAGTTGAAGAAGACATATGAACCCAGAACAGGCGCAACGACCGAGCCAATACCGTTGAAGGCTTGAGACAGATTGATTCGCATTTCGGCATATTTGGGAGGGCCACAGACTACTTCAGATCAGATAACAGGGCAGAAGGAGAGTTGCTTCAAATGCTTACCAGTGATGAAAGGGTTGGCAGCTGTCTCAAGGGACCCGAGACCATTGCCGATGATGAAAATGGCGGCACAAAAACCTCCAAAAGACTTTGCTTTGATAGCGGGAATGGCAATCAGGGCACCGATGGCGTAGAGACTGAGTCCCCAGATGAAAACAGCCTTGTAGGAGTAGTGTCGTAGGATCCAAGCGGCATGACCGAGAGAAGCGAGGGGGTAGGCACTATTAGAGAAGCATTGTTAGATGTGACGGGACGCAAGGCAGAAATCAAGACGAACCCAAAGTAAGCAGCTTGCAGTCCAGCAGACCTTGCTCTGTCAATATGCAAAGTCACCTGGAAATGCTTATTCAGCGTATCCAAGAGACCATAACTAAAACCCCAGAGGAAGAACAAGACTGTGACAAGTGCAATGGGCCAGATGGACTCGCGCAAGGTAAGGTCTGCGGCTTTGGTCACTCGATCGTCGGAGACTTTGAGTGACCTCTTCTTGAAAAATGCTCGAACACCCATTTTCGCAATTGGGAGTCTGATTGAAGTTGGAAGATTTCCTGGGGAGGCAGTAAGATACAGAGTCAGAGAGCTAACTATGCTTGCTGATGGAGAAGAGGAGCAGTATGGAGGAGCTTGTAATTATTTATATCCACTTCACATGTAGATCTTGAGCTAAGCTACCCCATGGGGAACAGTGAAGCTTGGACGGGAGCTTCATCTGGGGTAAGACCCCCAAGACAAGTAGTTAACCTGTCCAATTGGGTTATTTCATTCATGGTTGTAGGCGGGGGAGCGACGACATACCCGTCGGATAATTACATCTCACACTACGCCTACCCCGCTAATGACAACGATCATGAAGTAGCTTGGCAGCCCTGTCACTTGACGACTACGTATTGGGGAATCATATTCTTGTCTTCACATGGTATATCGTATAGCATGTGCTGAATGGCAAAGGGGAATTGGGGGTGGCTGTTTTGGCGTTATTTTCATCGCAATATTGATCGTTGTGACATGTCCATAGCGTGCCAGCAGTCGGTAAGTCAAGTGCTATGGCGATAGCATTTTGTGTAATATCATGTCTCGTAAGGATACGCTCACTTAAAAACTCTAGAGCAGCGTCAGGAGCATTATTTACAAACTCCTTTTCCCAATAGTAAGCTCACAAGAGACTATGCCGAAGATTTGACAATTGTACCCACGAAAACCCCAATTTTGACCAAGTTTGGTGCCCCGTGCTTCACAAGTATTGACCCCAAACTCAGAAAGGATGAAGCATTTGACCTTAACAGACATTATAGCATCAACAAAAAGCTTCTACATTGCATGGACCTCACCCCCAACAATAGAGACAGTGGTATCTTGTCCCTTTGTACCGCGTAATTTTCCGAGAAATTGTCAAGTCGCTTGGGGGCCATACACACGAAGCCTTTTAGAGACCTTATAGATATCGCTTATACTATAAGATGACACGGCTAGCGCCTCTCGTTTCTTGCTATCATCTGATAGTACATTCTGTCGTCATCTAGACTGCCCCTTCTTTCAAAATACTCCATAGCAATTTCATACTTCTCAGAATGTCTGACGAGCTTCCTCGTCGCTTTGCGCAAACCATCAAGCTCAAACCCGAGCACGTGGCAGAATACAAGCAAGTCCATGCAAGAGTATGGCCCGAGGTTCTCGCTCAGAACGAGCAGTGCAATATCCGAGACTGTACGATGCAGCCTCCTCCATCCCATCGCCAAAGCAACAAGATTGCATAACGCTAACAGTTCAAATTTGTTGCCGGCCGGCAGATAGTATCTTTTACGACGACCAGAGCCATTACCTTTTTGCCTCATTCAAATACGTCGGCACTGACTTTGCCAGTGATATGAAAAGAATGGCTGAGAATCCGCGTGTGAGGGAGTGGTGGAAAATGACTGATGCCTTTCAGGAGAGCCTTGTTCCTGGCGCTGTAAGCTCAGAGTCTGTCGAGCCATCATGGTGGAAACCTATCGAGGAAGTATTCTATCAACCTTGAGAGAGCCTAGTAAAAGTGCAAAAAGAAATTAAACTAGCTTGATATAACAGAGTTGGCATTATCAGGTACTGTTTCTCAACAATCTCCTGACTTCCAGGATATGGATTAGATTAATTAAATTGGCACTCAGATTTATTAAAGCCCTACAAGTATGATCATAGTCGTCAAAGATAATATGCTAGCTACTTGCATACTTGCCATGGCCCAAGTTAGAAAGACCTTGAGTGTCAGAATATAAGTGGTATGCCTGCCTGGCAGTACCAGAGAAAATCATACCCTGCTCTTCTGGGGTCAAGCTTGCCTCCTGACATAACTGGACTGTTACATCACGCCAACGCGACCAAGCATCCGACATGTTGATCGTACAGACAGGCCAATCACTACCAAACATGATCCGTCTCGGTCCAAATGATTCGAGTAACACTCTGAACCATTTCTCCAGCGCCTTGCAGATGTCATTTGTGGAAAGATCATTAACTGACTCGTCCATCTCTGCAAAGCCGCCGGAGAACTTGACATAAGTATGCTCGTCTTGGCCCAGCTCGTGCATCGCAGCGCGCCAGGTCATGAAAGCGACATCCGAGGCAGAATTCGCATTGCTCATATCAGGTTTGCAGAGGTGGTCTAGTATCAAGACCACCTTCTCATTCTCAGGTACGTTATCTCGTGCCAACTTTGCAAACTCAACAAGGTCTTTTATCTGCTGTTGACCTCGTCGGTGCATATCAATACACACGTCGAAAGTAAAGCCGCGACGACCAAGGACCTTCGTATTCTCGATGAAGGTATCTTGGAGCATTGTGCCCTCTAGCTTGTCTTGCAATAGATATCGGAAACCCTTCACTTTTGACCACGCCAATCCGGCTGCTTCTTTTGCCTTGAGAAGGTACAGTTTCATAGAATCTGCGGTACCGGGAAGCGGCGCCCAAAGCACGAATCCAAGGCATAGGCCTTTATCCTCGGTAGTATGTCCTTCACCAGGGCGCGGCTGGCCTAGGGCGATACGTTTGATCCAAGCTAGTTCATTGAGAGGCTCCATCCAACCTGAGCCATTGAGCTCACCGGATTTTAGGTCATTCTTGCGGTCCGTTTCAACGAAGATAAATCCCGCCAAAAAGGGTTCAGATGTTGTTGCCTCCCGGTATTGGTCGACTGAGTGTTGACCAGCGAGAGGGTGATCGTTTGTGTACCAAGCAAGAGAACTGGTTTCAGAAGCTGGGAACAAATGGATGTGAGAATCGATGACTGGAATGTATTCGTAAGAATTCATCATGACAGTCAGAGAGCGGCTGAAGATAGTGGCAATAGAACTATTGGGAAAGAGGTAATAATGACAATTAGGATGCCTCTATACATAGAGTGGCAAGTATTCTGTGTGCTGTGTCGCATACAAGGCTTCGTTGATCATCTACCTGCCGCATAACTAACATGTCATATATGTTAGCTAGCAGTGTACTAGAGGGATAATGGCTAGCGTTGGCTCGTATGACATGAACTACAGTGACCCGCCCGCCCACCAACAGCCACCCGGCTTTGTTTTTCAGTACTCGTGACCAACCAGTAGGATGAGGCCGGATAATTCTGTGCCATTAATTATGCAACGGGAAAATGAGCAAAAACAAAGCCATGAAGTTCGTTTGATGAAGCAAGTGACCTCACTGTAGCGTATTATGCGACACACAGAATATGCGTATTGCGGTCAAGTTGGTAGACTACGTCTTTGTTGAAATTAGACTAATGCTAAGTTTGTAGATTCTAGAAAGCAAATGTTGAATGCTGCTTCTAGAGAACGTGTCTAAGATACTTATTTTCCAGTACTATATGCAATCTTGATTGTCCAGACGTACTTATCTCCTTTGATAACATCGTCAGGAAACTCTACCGAGAATGACCCATCGTCCTTGGAGACCTTAAGCACTGTTCCATCAGCACTACCGCCTACGGTAGTTACCACATCGCCCTCGACCCAAGGCACAGGCTCTTCAATGACCAGTGGAGAAGATGGCTGACCAACATGGTGAATGTAAAATGCATCTGGTTTCGTAGCAAAACGGAGTGACCCAGATGTTTGGGCAGTTGGCCAGTACCTGGTGCCAAAGATTGCCTCACCGTGACTCTTGATCCATTCTCCAGCGTCTAGAAGATTGAGCTGTTGCTGCTTCGGAATAGTCCCATCAGGCTTGGGGCCCATGTTCAGCAGAAGGTTTCCGTTGTTGACCACATTATCCACCAAGGTTTTGACGATTTCCTCACCCGAGAGATATTCATCGTCCGTTGTCATGAAGTTGTATCCAAATGAGAAAGGATCAAGGCCACGGTTGCTCTCGAATTTGCTGGTCTTGAAGGAAATACCGGCATACCTCGAACAATGTTAGGGTGATTGATGAGACTAAATGGACCAGTGATGATGAACTTACTCTGGGGTACTAAAATCTCCAGACGGGCCGCATCGATCATTGAAAGTGACTTGCCTACCCTTATCACGAGCCCAGTTTAGCCAAGGCGCAAGAACATCCACAGCCTTGTTGGGACCCCCGATATCGCACCACAGGATCTCGGTCTCATATTCGTAGAACAGAGCCTCAATCTGTGGATTCTGAATGTCGTTGAGAAAGTCATCGACTTCAACGAAGCCAGTGTATTCGATGCTCTTATTGGTATAGGGATTGGTTGGTGGCCGCCCAAAGTAATTACCCTTGTAATGCTGGTCCCAGCCATACTTGACATACGCTGGGTTAAACCATTCTGGCATGCTGAAGTAAGTGCCTGGAATATATTAGCCTTGCAGACACGAACCATATACAATACTTACCTCGGCGAATCTTGGGGTGTTTGGCTTTCGCAACGTCCAGAAGCTCTTTGAGGAAGTCTCGCTTTGGGCCATAGTGAACAGTTGAGCGCTTACTGACTGACTCTGGGAAGTCAAATAGCGCCCATCCATCATGGTGTTCTGGAAGAATAATATTATTATCCTAGATCTTGATCCTCACGGTCAAAGAAGACTCACTTGTAACCGGCACCACATACTGCGCTCCCGCATCAGCAACAAGATTCATCCATTCCTCAGCATTAAACTTGGCAGCGGTGAAATTAGACACGAAATCGTCGTAGTTGAAGTTCTCGCCGTATGTGTCGCGATGGTACTGGTAAGTTTCGGACGGGAAGTCAGGCTGGGTCATGCGGAAGCCATACCTAGATTATCACACTGAATCAGCCGAAAGTAGCGACAATCCATAGAACAGCACCTACCACTCAGCATAATCCTGTTTTGGTCCTGGCTTGTTTCCAAAGGCCGGGACGGAATAAAGTCCCCAATGGATGAAGATACCGTATTTGATCTCGTTGAACCAATCCGGGTTCCAGTGATGACCTAGGCTACTTTCCGAAGCATCGTAGTCACCAATTCCACACTGGCCAGAGAAGTCCTTGCTCGACTTCTTGGGATCGTCTTTGGAGCCCCAGGTCACAACCGCCTTCGCATCACATTGCGTTCCGGCTTTTACACCCGCCTTGTTCTTGACACCGACTTGCACAACAGCGCTTTGCTTTGGTCCCAAGCGAAGCAAGGTGCCGGGAGTGGTAGTCTCCAGTGAAGAGGACTCAACGCTGACGGCGAGCTCATCAGCCCAGGTCAAAGGGTTATTCTCATCCGAGTTGGTGACGAAGAACTCAACGACCTGCTCGTAGTCACTGCCTTCAAGCCACTTGGAAGTAAGAACTGGGTTGCCAATCTCGAGAGAAGCTGGGCTTGTGGCTAAGATTCTGTTAGCTAAACTGCCTTTCGAGAGGTTGGTGGATTTCAGCGTGGTTACCTCTTTTGTTGTGCTTTAGAGAAAGCGCCCCTACAGAGGCTGTTCCCAGGCAAAGGACAGTGCCGAGGTGAGAAAGAAGATGTATGTGCATCGCGGATTTGACGACAAGGATCAATGCAAAGGTTTGAAAATCGAAGCTGATGATTGTCTGATAAAGCGCAGATACCGGAGCTATTTATATGCAGTGTTGAAGGGTGCGTATGGCTTCTACGTTAGCTGAACCAGCTTAGTAGCTCAAGTTGACCTACGCCATAACGTTCAGTCAAATGAGAGGAAGTTGTAGAACTTTTCTATACCTTAACCAATCGGATTTTTAAAAGATCTCAAAGTAGTCTCTGCAGAGGCTATATAATTCCTACGTTAATATCGTATTTGTCTTGAGATGTGCTTTGACCCCAGATTTAGGTGACCCCTGTTTGGAGACTATCCTTCCCCGCATTGTCTATAGAACTGCGATTTGTGCGGTTGATGTGGCACAGGAGGATCTGCAGACGCCGTACTCTTCTTGTCAATTTAACTATGATCACGCAGCGCCGTGTGACGCTGGGATATTCTGCCGCACGTATTGGAAAAAAACCACGAGTTGGACATTCTCCTCCCCTAACATTGGAAAACTAACTATCCTGGTTTCAAACGCCTTGGATAATTTCAGGAAATTGATAGGGATATCACATAATACATCGACGCAAAGCGGGATCCTGGCTTAAACACGAAGGTCTCTCTCTTCACGGTCTTCCATAGTATTACCTAATTGTCTTCCATTTAGCTTGTGCATTGTGATGCAATAATTAAGTCACCATACAAAACAATATTTTACTGTAAATTGAGATAGTAAGAGTGACTTAGTTGTCTGCACATGGCAAATAACAGCCAGCAAACGCAATTATTGGCTGACATAAGACTTGAATGCATTCAGCTGTGGCTGGCACTGTCACCAATAAGCGACTGCCAGCAGTTGAAAACTCAAGGTGCCGTCTGACATGCATACAGCCAAACATGGCGTGAGCATATTCCCGCAAATCCATTCCCCTCACGCTCAGTTTCCTGTCTTCATCTACAAAATGAGGCTCATTGAAGTGCGAAAATTTGTTGAGACACAACGCATTTCTTTTGTGGAATTCTACGGCGAGAGACCGAAATATGCCATTCTTTCACATACCTGGGAAAGCCAGCAAGAGGTTACCTACCAAGACTCTAATCTCAAATCGTCCAAGTCAAAAACAGGATACCAAAAGATTCGCAAGACCTGTGAACTAGCACTCAGCGATGGATTCGACTACGTATGGATTGACACATGCTGCATCGACAAATCCAGTAGTGCCGAGCTGACTGAAGCCATCAACTCGATGTTTCTTTGGTATCAGGAGGCCAGCGTCTGTTATGTATACCTCGCGGACAAGTTCAAGCGATCAAGGCTGAGGGACTGCCGATGGTTCACTCGCGACTGGACGTTGCAGGAGCTGATAGCGCCAGGAGTCATTACCTTTCTCAACAATTCATGGGATCGTATTGGTACCAAGAACAGCCTTATGGGTCGACTTACAGCCATCACACGAATCTACCCTGATATACTTGGCCACAAAGCTCCAATTTCATCCGCGTGCATCGCAAAACGTCTCTCCTGGGCTGCGGGTCGCCAGACAACTCGGGTGGAAGATATTGCATACTGCTTGCTTGGGATATGCAACATTCATATGCCGATGCTCTACGGATAAGGCAAGACTGCATTTCGACGCCTCCAAGAGGAAATCATCAGATCGAAGTGTGACTTGAGCATTTTAGCCTGGACGCCACCACAATCATCGGAGGTGCCGAAAGAAGAATACTGCGGCTTTCTGGCGGAGTCAGTGAACGACTTTTCTGCCTGCTCTAAAATGTACTCCGTGACTGATTCCCTCGTCAACGAGGGCGATATCAGCGTTTCAAATAAGGGCCTCATATTAATGGCCCTAGTGTTCGCTCAGAACTTCCCAGATAAGGGTTACAGATTCGGGCTGCAGCTGGATTGCATGGCTCATGGTTATGAAGGAGACTTTTGCACAATACCCATGCGTAAGGTGGGACCCAACACTTTTGTGAGAGCCCATAGTCACGTTTCAAGTGGCAGTTGTAATCTGGAGAGTTGTTTTAGGGCCGAAGCTCTATTCTGCAGAGTCACACTTCTCACCACGATGCCTAGTCTGGCCGTACGATCGCCGTCATCTGTAGCTAGCGGATCGAACCTTGTTTCATACAATCGCTTCACGTTGGTTTCAATAGAGATGCCACCGGAAATATCGCTCCTATACGGGAATGAGGCACCTGTCAAATGCTGGGATGTGGAAGACTTTGCGTTCTTCGGAACCCATGGCTTCCATCGAAATTGGGGTTCGTTTGTACTTGATACAAACACCCTATTCATCTGCTTTTGGCATAAGAAGGATAGTGAATGGGACTTCGAAGCGAGTCTTCTAGACTTGTCAAGACCAGAGGTCTACGGGCTATGGAAGGACCTATCTCTCTTTGCAGAGCAACCAGGCTGCCATCCAAACACAGTTCAGTATATGCTGAAAAGGGTTGAAGGTAAGATGCAGTCTTCTGTCAAGACTTGGTTCAAGGGTAGGGAAATCAAACTGTCATTCAAAGTCTGGCGCGCCGAGAGTGAAAGTCTGTGCAGCGGTCCGCGATGGAGGGTTGTTTTCAGCACGACGAGCCGTTAGAGACAGCTCTTCTGGGTCAGGCGGAGTGAACCTTTTATCAGGCGGAGAGATGCAAGTGTTGGAATTGCGTGAGTTGTGGGTAGATTCATTGGAAGGGAAATGAAATGATGGCCATCGATCTAATGTTCAATCGTTAGCAGCACGGCTGTTTCGACACAAATGGTGGGCGACCCCCGTGACTCATACCGGTGTCACCATCACCTACGTCAGAAGCCTAAAGCTTAACTTTAGGGGTTGTGTAGCAAGAAAAGCTTGTTTGTGCCCCTTAGAAAAACTAAATTGGAAAGCACTCCGGGTCCGCTTAAAGAGGTTCTATGCACCAGACTCTATAATTGAACACATCTTTCATTCTTTCCTATAAATCAAGGACCTTTCGCGCCCACTTACCGCTATGACATAACGTCCAACCACCAAACTACTAATCACTTGGCGAAGATAAAACGGTATAGATCGCTAATAAACAGCCATGGACCTCCTCGATGAGCTTGAAGCCATGGCTCAGGCCGCATCAGCATTTCAAGAGGATGAGAATATCCCTGAATCAACTATCGCGCGGTGGCAAAAGCTATTTGGCTACTTATCTGCGACGGCCGAGAGGAAGATCAGAGAGCACCGAAACGATCCTCTGCGCTTCCCAGTTTCTGAAGATCACTGGTCCGTCGTGCGAGCTCGGATGGAGGCCGATGGACACGACCGAGAATCCTATGAACACTTGTGCAGTGGTAGCGCACGTGATCGCAATCAACGCCAGGAGATGTCTATGAAGGAGAAGCGAAAACTTCGAACCGCTGTCTTCTTGATCAAGCTCGAAGGCCCCTTGAACAGCGTCCAAGCTGTGATTCAAGCTGCGGGCCTGTGGTGCCCATCCTCAACAGAAGTTCTTGCTGCCACCAACCTGTCTGGACAGCCGTGTTCTTTCTTCAAGATCAATGGGATGGATAAGCTAGCCATTGAAGCATGGCTAAAAGAATATCCCCACCCAGGTTTTGAACCAACCATTATCAAGGATCCCTATGCACCAAAGGATCTCTCGCCCATTTCTGTGTACCCAACGTTGGGTATTGATACAACACTACCCCAGTTTCGACCAGGACTTGCTGCAACACCACGCCCTTCACAGAACGAATACCCAGTCTGGTACTTCTTTTACGGGACGCTTACGGATGCATCCTTTCTATCGAAACTCTTTGGCCCCGAGTTCCAAGCGGAATACCATGTAGCCACTGTTCGAGGTGGAACCTTGACGACCTGGGGAAGATACTACGCCTTAGTGGACGATCCAAGTCACACCAACTTGGTCCTTGGAAAAGCACTTCTCGTTGAGACTCGAGAACAAGAGGAACGCTTGCGGGCATACGAGACCAATGCTTATGAAGTGGTTCGATGCAGCATCGAGCTGGGTTCAGATATGCGTGTAGATGGCCTGACGTTCCGCTTCATCACAGATGTTGTAAACTAGAGGACTGTCGGTCCCAGCGCCTTCCATTCGTGCATTGCAACAAAGAATTGCCAGTTTAATCGAGGTCACTAAGGATGAGGTCACATGTCCTCAACCAGTACCTGCTCTGGACCTGTGATGGGTAACCAGGAAGGCACTCAACAGGAGACAGGTACTCTTGCGTATCTTCCATTTTTTCTCAAGAGGTTTTTGTTTTTACTCTTCCATCATCATTTGCTTCAAACTTATTTAGTTAAGTATTTCTCGAAGCATCATTTTATCCAATTCTCCCTGATTCTCTTCTCAGCCATGAATACCATCAATGTCTCCCGGAAGCGACGCTTTTCCGACTCCGTCGTGCAATGCTGTCGTTCTCCTACCAGTTCGAAATCAGCATAACCAATCCCCTCATCCCCGTGTCCGTTACCGCTTCGCTTTGGCTTTGAGTTAGAGACAATGATACGACCCAAAAGCTCCACTGGAATTGATGTTCCTGGTGATACAAGCGTGGCAGAGCAGAGACGTTTCGGCTTTCGGCTTCTACCGACAATTGCCCATGCCTTGAACGATGGCGGGTTTCCGAGTACTGTCTTCGATCCAAATGAAGATGGCAAGCCCGACTACTCAATATGGAACGTTATGCTCGATGGCTCTCTAAGTAAGGGTCATCAGCGAGATGGATACTACCCCGTGGAGATCGTCTCGCCAGTACTGGATGCGGATACGGATGGAAAATGGTCAGAATTGGTCGGTAGATTATGGAGAACTCTGCTACAATCTTTCGAGTTTCGGTTGGATTCCACTTGTGGATTCCACATTCACCTCTCCTTCTCGCAAGGAGATATTAGCATGTCACAGCTAAGAAACCTCGTAAAGGCTGTAGCATTTTAGGAGTCCGCTACAGCCCGCCATTGCCCTCTTTCTCGACAAGACAGTGTGATTCCTTTTTGTGCTTCCAATACCCGGGCTCCAGAGGTACGAAGAATGCTGCAAACGCATGGTCCCCTGAGGGGATTGGCAAACCTTTTTGCAACTATCGACTGCCTTGAACGAGACGATATCGTGGATCTGATGAGCCCAAGCAAGTTCTACGCGTGGAACTTCTTGCCATTTCGGACAGATGGCCATGGATCTATCGAATTTCGCAGACCGCCTGGCGTTATTGGCGCGAAGAAGACGAAGCATTGGATTGCTTTCGCTCTGGCTTTTGTCTAGATGGCAATCAAGTTCGAAAGCCATGAGTATGTAGGACAGTTTGAAGACCCGGCCAAGTTTGAAGGGTTCTATCACCCAGACTTCCGGAGACAACTGCTGAGGTCAGCCAAGCAGCTGGGGTTACTCCAGCACCTCGATGCAAGACTCCAACAAGTGGACAATACGTCAAAACTACATATCACACAGATGAGGCAACAGGCGTTTAATTGGCTGAAGGCGAGAGAGAATGAGTATAATTGGAGTATTAATGCTTAGACGTCAGTATGATTGCAGGTGGACAGGGAATTATCAATTGATTATTGTTGCTGGCACAAATGAGTAAACTGTTGTGATCAGAATGTCTGTTTAATTGCATCCTGGAACACGGATAAATAACTCTGTGGATACATCATACTTAGTCAAGCAAGGTAAAAGAACCAGTAGACCGTCCATTATCTGCCTTTGCAACGAACACAATGAGGAACTGATCCCTCGGAACCTTCGCAAGAGCCGGGTACTTATCGTGACGCTTAGGTCGAGTGAGGCGACCTGTCCACACCCAGTTTTCGCCCGTCCAAACCACAGGAGAAGTTGGTTCACCATTGGCGAAGATGTCCATGCCAATTAACGACTCAGTTGAGCTTGGCATATGGCAAGTTCCCGTCACCTTGACTACCCGAACATCTAAGTCAGGTGAGTCCTCGTTGGCAGATGTAATCGATGCTATGTCGAGAGTTGGTTTTGGCCTAGCGGGAGATGCAGGACTTGGGCGAGTAATGGGAATTTCATCGGAAGGCAGTGAAGGAGCCAAAGGGGGAATCTCCCGACGTTTGGTGGCTCTCTCGTAGGCATAGGCATAGCTCAGTAAGTTAGAATCGTCATAAGCTCTACCACAGAACGACAGTCCAACGGGCATCTTCTCCTCGGCAAGAGTCCCCATAGGCACAGTTATACATGGAACCCCAAGATGCTTCAGCGACCGGCCACCATTTGCATACTTGACTCCATCACGTAGTGCAGACATCATCGACTCGTAGCTTTCATCCGAATCAGCGAGCGCGACATCTCCATTGGTCGGGAACACTACGGCATCGTAGTTATTCTCAACCATCCAATCCTCCAAATCCTTCTTCCGCATCGCCTCCAAGGCTTGGAGCGCCTCCCGACAGCCGGGCAGGTCAGCGAGGCTCTTATCTCCCCATATCTTGACTGCAGCGACCATGTCCTCGTAGCGAACCTGATTCTGGGACTCAGTGTGCTGAGAGGGATCATCCATAGGGGCAATATGAGGGTGAATCTTGTCAAGCTCAACTCCAGATGTGAAGCTTGGTATATCCTTATCGCCGTTGCCGCGGAGGAAGCTGTTCCAACTCAAGGCGATCATCTCACACCGCTCGAGCCCTGGCCATTCCTCTGGTAGATTGGTAACATTCATGCTCTGGCCCGGAAAGTCCTGTCTCGTATAGTTCTCGAAAAGCGGAAAATCAGTCTCAATGATGGTGGCGCCTAGCTTCTCGATGTCTGCTCGCGCCCTCTCCCATAGGGCCTGGACGCCCACGGAGCATGCGTTTTCCGGCTTGGCACCCTCAACTCTGATGAAACATCGAGGGACAGCCAGTCGCTTGTTTCGAAGGGCGTCTGGGTTGGCTAAGGTGAGATAGTCAACCGGTCGTATCTCGCTGGCCTTTGGGAGTGATACGTATGGTTGTGAACGCCAAAAGTCAGCGTCGCTGGCAGCGCCATCGTCCGCAACAACAGCATTGAGAACATGAAACAGATCATCCATAGTCCTTGTGTGAGGAACAACCTGGTCGCAAGTTGGGTACAAAGGCCATAGCCCTCGGGGAGGAATAACACTACGGGACGGTGCATAGCCAACCAGTGCATTATTGGATGCTGGAGAGCGACCTGAAGTGACCGCTTCTCCAGCAAAGCCAAATGCAGCCAGACTCGCGGTGGTAGACACACCACAGCCATACGAGGAACCAGATGCATAAGCAGTGGGCATATACTTCTGATTATATGGGCTCTCCGACCGTCCGTACAATCCACGTTGACAGCCACCGTCAGCCATCGGGGGCATGTTGGTCTTTCCAAGCACCACAGCACCTGCTCTGCGAAGTAGCTCGACAATGGCAGCGTTCGAGGTAGCTTCGAGCTTCGCAAAGGCAGGTGATGCAGCTGCGACAGTCATGCCTTTGACCTTGTAGCTGTCTTTGACAGTAAAGGGGATACCCTCTAAGGGGCGTGGCGGGTTTCCAGATGCACGGTACTCATCTGAAGCCTGTGCTTCAGCGAAGACATCTGGGTTGATGAGAGTGATTGAGTTGAGACAAGGACCGCGGCAGTCATATTTGCCGATGCGATGCAAGTAAAGAGCGACAAGTTCAACACTTGTGATGACACGGTTGTCAAGCAACTGTTTGAGGTCGCTGATAGAGGCCTCTAGTAAATTGAGAGTGGTTTTGCTGGTCATTTTGGATGAAGGAGATGATCAAGAAGGACGAGGTAAACGAAAGGTGCTGAAGAGTGAAGAGCCAAGAAACCTTAATGATTGCGAGGAATGGCATCTCTTATATGCATGCGTCGAGCTGTAGTCCGCCAACATGATGCCACTCTATTTCAAACAAACATACATTCAGTCTCCGAGAATGAGTTAAGGGTGCTTCAGGCATCATGTTCGGAAAATGCTGGCCGATCAAGAAAGTGATTGGCTCCGAGCTTCAGCTTCGGAGCCGCTAAGCTCTAGAGGGAAGGTCATTGTGGTCTTGGAGCGCCACGACTGCGGGGAATGTCCCTCCCAACCCTTCAGTTGATAAAGGGCTTTTTCCGAAGTTGAAAGTCGAAGACACCTTTCATGTTCGGAACGAATATCAGTTACGCAGGAACTGAAACGTATCTCACTGGCGAGTCACGATGACAAGGCCGGCGAAACCCGCATGCTGTTGGACATGCAAAATTAGGCACGTCAAATGTGATGGGGCACCAACAGCCTGCATCCAATGCTCGAGTAGGGAGGTTCAGTGCCATGGGTATGGACCAATACCATCGTGGATGGACGGAGGTCCAAACGAAAAGCAGGAGAAACAGCGCATCAAGCTGGCTGTGAAGAAGAATTTTAGACAGCAGAAAAGGCTTCAGGGACGCCGACTAAGAGGCGTCAATCAAGAAACAAGGCAAGGGGAGAGCCTACCAAGCGTTGCTGAAGACGAAATTCAAGTCACCAATGTTTCTCTGAGTAAGTTTGATCGTCGCTGGAGTGTATCCTTACTTTGCTAATCAGCAGATGCCAATTCACGATCGACGCCATCACCAATTTTGACTCCTCGATCCTTGCAAACCCGGGTCCTCTCAGGACAGTCATTTGCCGAGCCCCTTCACTACGATGAAGCCAGTCTTCTGATGCACTATCTAGACCACGTATTTCCATACCAGTACCCATTTTTTGACAGAGCAAAATTGTCTCGAGGCTGGCTGCTATGGCTCCTGAGCAAAAATGGACCTCTCTATCGTGCATCAATGGGTCTCGCAGCGTTGCATCAGCGATCATTGCTAGGCGAGACAAACAACCACCATATCGAACTAGAGTTCCATACCAAAGCGGTCAGACAGCTTCAGGATTTTGTGTCGTCCATTGATATCAATGAGCTTCGGCCTGAAAACGAGACTCTGGTGGAGATTATCACTTGCGGCATCGCTCTGATTAGCTTTGAGGTAAAAAGGCGTCAATTGGACTAGAACGCGTGCTGAGAGATGACAGGTCCTTCGAGGAAGTGCAACAAACTGGCAGCCGCATCTAACCGCCATGTCCTCAATCGCCGTCATGATGCATAATCAGCCCCCGCTTCTGCAATCAGTAAATCAGCGTCCGACTCCTCTGTTCGAAGGCAAGGCTACTGCAGCTATGGCATTTCATCTCCCCGTCCTACTCTGGATGGATTTATTAGCCTGTATAGCCACGCGGGGGACACCAAAGCTTCCATATGATGAATGGCTGGGACCCAACTGCACATTTCAGCTTGCGCATATAATGGGCTGTCACAACTCTGTGATGAAGTTCATAGGGGATCTCGCAGTGTTGAGTCAGTGGAAATCTGACTGTCTCGAGAAGGGCAGTTTTGATCTGGAGGCTTTTAGAACAAAAAGACAACGGATCGACGATGAACTGGAGGCCGTTATGGATACGACTCCGATGGCCTCAAGGGAAATCCAAGGAGCATCATCTAAGATGATGCAAAACCAGGCATTGGGTCGCCCGAGATCTGAGCAGCGGCCTGATCAGCATTCTGTTACTCGCATATTCGCCGCCGCGGCGTTGGCTCAGCTCGCTGCTTTAACCGCTGAAGTAACAACTGATATCTCATTGACTACGGTGAGAAGAAGCGTAAGCCGAGTGATTCTAGAGATCAAGATGGCACCCCAAATGGTGTCTCCCCGGCAGCTGAGCTGGCCCATCTGCGTTGCTGGCTGCTTAGCAGATCGAGACCAACAGCCATTCTTTGAAGCGCTACTAAGCAGTGTATTGTCTGAAGGAACTGGCATGATAGGAAACTGTGGGACTGTCCGGGGTATTTTGCGGGCTTGTTGGAGGAATAAAGCAGAGCAGCCGGATCAACAGTGGGACTGTAGTAGCACTATGAAGAAGCTGGGCGTCTATGCCCTTCTTATATGAAAGCAGTAATATATGAGTATCCCCAAACCTTCAGGCGTACAGTGCTTTTTACCAAAGTCTAGGCTTGTTTTGCTATACGTTTGTCTTAAGCCCTACACCTTATGTCTTCGACTCTACGCTCAATCCGACAACTCACTCCTTGATTGCTTACTCCGAATGCCCTACGTCTTTGTCTGGCATCTCTATACTCTAATATAGCAGTTATGTATTATGTAATCTATAGAATAGACTTAATCGTTATGCTGCTTATCTTATATTCCTGAGATACTAATAAAAGTCTAGTTTAGATCTGCTTGTGTTTTAGATCTGAAATATTCTATAGTTTATTAGTTTCTTATAATATCTTAACTATATTAAAGCTATCTAAAGTAAAAAATATAGCTATACTAAATGCTTCTTTAAACTAAAAGGGTAAGCTTTAATAGTAGGCTGTAGCTCTAAAGAGGACTCTAATTAGATATATTATCTATACTTTATTATTCCCTTTCTCTTAACTAGAAAAGTTATTAAGATATAAATAAAAAAACTAAAATAATTTATATCTTCTTATTAAAATACAGATTAGCTAGATAAGTTTATAATATTTAAGCTCTGGGATATTAGCTAATAAGAGAGGAAGTATAGAAATGATTAAAAAGCTTAAATTTTATTTATATCATTATGTGATAAATGGTCGGCCTCTAGGACTGATTACTTAGAATGGGGCGCTATAGACTTAATTGGAGGCTGACACGCTGTGTACGGTCAGCCCCCCTATATCATCTCCCTTGCTTTACTGTCTCATATCTCTAAGCCGGAAAGTCCTATTTTCCTGCGGCTAATATATTATGCTGTAATATTGGTTATGTCATTTCGCCAGCCATTTACGTAGAAGATCCTTAATCAACCGGCCAGTGTTGTCATCTACGTGGAGAGCGTCATGAGGCTTGGTATCTGATGCAGTCACATCCTCAGACTGCACGATGAACTCAAGAAAGCTAGAGCCAAATGAGGATTGGAGCCCTGACTATTAAGAGCCGATCGCATCTCAGACCTAATGTGTAACACTCTCTTCCATGATTGGTTTCAGAAGAGAAGAATTTAAGGCTCGTTCAATTGTGGCTGGCTGGACTCTTGTCAGCTTGGTGCCATGCTTCCGTCAAAAGACGGAGATGTGGGTAAACTCCACTTTATGTCTTTGAATAAGGCAGCAGATAAAAAAGGAAAGGAAAAGGAAAAAAAGATAGGGGACGGGGGCTTGGTCAGTTGATCAATGGAGTCGAGAAGGAGGGATAAGCTAGGCATACTACTGTTTGGACCGCATATGAAGGCAGACTGAAGCGAAGTAAACTGAAAAACTGCCTACCTAATGGAAATAGATTTAGTTTATTAGTTATCAAATGACGCAAGGGATGTTATCAGGCCACATAATATTGAAATTGCCGATAACGCCATAATTGGGAATGCTGACTGCCTAGGGAACCGTACTTTACGCCTTTTAGCTCCTTTGTCTCATAATGCAACTGACTGGCCGAGTCAACGCAACGCATCGACAGTGGATAGTCAGTATGGCTTATACAGTCGTTGTATGTTATTCGAGAAGAAGTACTTTCATGCATCATAAATCACTCCAATCTATCATTATCCGTCAACCATCAGCACATCCCATGATGTCTTGAGTCGCATTGCCTGGCAGACTATGCAATCTGATGTGGCTTGGCTTTTCCAGCACTCATTTAGTCCCAACTTGTGAGACACCCTGGAACGCTCAACCTTGAGAACAACGCACTCTAAAATCCGACCGGATCGAACTTGGCTACTTTTTTATCCATTACCGGTTCTGAGTATATACGGAAACGCAAAGTAGAGCCTAAAATCTCTGTGGACTTAGTCCCATCAACGAGATGGGCAACACACTTGTAAATATTTTGAAATCGTAAACCAATGAACGGCCATCGAAGAAAAGGTAATGCGACGGCGTTTCCGGATAAGCTGAGAGCTGGAACAAAATCGAACATGGTCTATAGCGATCCCAAGTCCTGATCGTAGCTTTAATTACAACTCCCAGAACCACGGAAAATGAAGAAGACCCTACACTGAACAAGCATTAGTAGGGTATTTTTGAGTATGAGACTCTTTGAATGTATGATTGTGGCGGGCTGAAAGTAGATAGCTAAGCGGAAAAAACTATTAGAAGTTTATTGATGTCTTGCATATTTCCGTAATAAGACGGAGGTGCTTGGGCTGGGCTTGAAAATATGAAGCTAAGTAATACAGTGGCGTATGCAAGGGATATAGTAATGAGTTAAGCTTTAATTATTAAATTATGCATTATAATATTAAGCTATAAATACCATATTGCCAACACGAAAGACAAAACCATCTTATCTTATTCTCTATATATTTACTACCATGAACCGTTTCCTTATTACTTATACTACTTTACTTACTATAGCTCAGGCTCAACTTTTATATGAAGCTCCGGCCTGTGCTATTCCATGCATTAATCATTACCTTGCTTCTACTCCTTGCCGATCCTCTGACAATGTCATCAGTTGCATATGCCAAGATAGGTCTGCAGCTGCTGCTGAATTGACGAATTGTGTATTTGATGCTCAGCGTTGTTCCCCCTATGACCTAGCTGCGTTTTCAGAAGGTCTGTCCCAACTATGTCCAGAACTCTTCAGCTCTCAAGCTGCTCCGAGGTAAGATTTAAAACTAGATAATAACCTTATAAAGGAGTTACTAAATTATATAGCATACAATCAACTACAGGGAGGCTGCAACAAGCTACAAGCAGGGCTATTACAGAAGTATCTACTACTTTAGTAACCCCATCTAAAGAAACAACTCTTAATAAGGATAAAGAATCAACAGCTTTTAAGGATTCACTTAATATTATGTATATTCTAGCAATAGTTTTATATATCATTTAGATCTAATATTTAGATCAGAGCTATTATATAATATATTATATTTATAATGTTGTTAATAAGTTATAATATGCTATAGACCAAGGGTAGCAGCTCGGCTGGAATACAACTGTATATATAATGGCATGAACAAGTTGTTTTCTTCTCTTTCGCCCTTTAAAAATTCTATTGGAAGCTGAATATTTAATCCTTGTTATCATCATCTTATCTGATACCATCCAGGCCAGAAGCGAACATATCTATATCACAGGCTTGGCAATCAGAAACGTTCGGCGGCTTGAGCTCTTACTAACTCGAGCTCTTGTATGAACCTGTGCTTCTTGAAGTCACCTTGAGAGAAGTTTGAACGTTGTCTAGTGACCCATCCGAGAGCCAATCGACCGGAAAATACAGAGCGGACATGCCGGACCTTAAAGCATTCCAGTTTTATGTCAACAAGATGGCCCAAATCTGCGATAACGAACGAGGCGGGGATACAGTTAGCGCTCTTGCAATACTTCGAGGTTCTTTCGGCCCCAATTATGTATTTGGCTTTAACTCGAAGGATACAAGGGATCTCAAAAGGACGCAGAATTTGGTGCAAGCATTGTTAGACCTGGTGGGCAAGAACACAGAAGGTTTGCAGAGTGCTGCGTTAGGGAAGCGAGTTCTTTGGTTCATTCTATCATTCAACATGTCACGGCTTAAGGAGTACCTGAGACTCCTGGAAAAAGCGGTACAAGAGTGCCTAGAAAACTGCAAAAGAAGGAATGAAGATGAAGGTAAGTTTCATCCCACAGCTTTTTTAAGGGCACGAACCGCATACTGAGCTCCTCAAGCGTCCGAGCCATCTCAGAGCCTCTTATCTTTGGCAGACAAATGCAGCTTTAAACTAGATATCTCCGAATCTAATACAGAAGATAAATGTGGTTATTCCCCTGATGAATCATGTGGCCAATATGGAACTAACTTGCCAACTTAGCTATCAGTGACTGCGAAACATTGATCAAGGCTATCACCAACCTAGAGCAAGCAGGAATCAATCAAATGATCTCACAGAGGGCCAAAGATGGAGAAATGAAAAGATCCGAACCGTGGTGCAAACTCCGACACTTTCTTGGCCGCTGGCTTTCTTACCGCAAAGCAGCTCTCGGCATTGTTGCTGTTTCTGAAAGATGGCCCGAGCTATTCCTGGATTTTGAGATTACAATGGTGCCATCTGGTTCACGCATTCCTAACCCAATCTTGAGATCCGACCTCTCGAGCGAGATCATCCTACAGCATATAGTTGCGGAAGACCAAAGCCAGGACTCCCAGCTTCTACAAGCAGCTGACGACCTAAAACAGATGGGAATCGACGACATAATTAATGCTGCCCACATTTCCAGGAGATTTAGACCTCTGTTGCATGCGGAAGTTCTGGTGTATGAATACCTCCTGAGCAACGAACAGACAACTATAGAATGCTACTGGAATCTTTGGAATTATATTGGCGGCAGTAAGCCAACTTGTCGACTATGCCATTACTGCTTCGAAGCCCTTGAAGGCGATAAACCAAGTGTCCGCTCGTCTCACAACAACTTGTATCGAAATTGGCGACTTCCTGATTGTCACGAAGAGAGCCTTAGCATAGCTCGGGATGAACTTCTAAGCAGACTTGCACGGAGGCTAAGGGCAGATGTAGTAGAAACACTGAGAGAGAAGAAAATCAGACGGAAAATAAGAGACTCGAACACCTATTCGTCTTTTCCGGAGATGTTACGGGATGACAACAATAGTTCGGTGTCTGTCGATAGTCTTGATGATAGAGTATCATCTCCTTTAGGAGGCGCTCAAAATAAGAGTGAAGCATAATTAGAAAATTCTCTCTTACATACGCAACGAGACACTAAGTCTTGGCGGCCTTTCAAAATTGCTCTGTCTTGAAGCGCAATGAGCTCTTTTATCTAAAGAAAACTCCTTTATGTCAAGCGACCCAAGTTTAGCCTGGATGAAGGTTCTGAAGTAACGGAAGGATGGCCGTACACATCACAAACCTTGTTGGTATTATGATGCAAGTGTCTTGCAGGTCAATCCATATTTTGGAGGAGGAGATTTAGGCAGTACGGGTTACAATAGTCCTGATATGATATATTTAGACTGAGTAAAGTAACGAAAGAAGAGATATATCATTGCTACTCTATAGAACCAGATACTGTTACTCTTAATATATAACCTTTCTTAAGTTTTACTTGTTATTCAAGCTAGTTTAAATTTAAAGTACGTTTGCTATATACGCAATAATAGACCTGATTAAAATCTAAACACTCGCCAGCCAGTGTGGGTGGAGCTTTACCCCGCATACATAGCCTGATGCTTCTTTATGCCTCAGCCTAGCTCCATTTGCTTCAAGGTCAATGTCGAAGACAATAGAAGAAAGAGTACTTTACATAATATCTAAGCTTATTATTTTAGGTAATTGGCCTCGTGAGCGAAGCGGTGACTCATTATGGGCGATCCGCTTAGCGTAGCGTCTGGGCTAATTGCCGTTGTCACCGCAACCCTGCAATCGAGCAAAATACTCTACGAGACCATCCAGAGCTTCCGAAACCACCGAACCGCAGTTTTAGATCTCCTTCGCGAACTCAAAGATCTTGGATCGGTTCTTAAGCCGCTGCAAGATCATGTGCGTACCGGCGAGACCGCGTTCCTACCACTCAAAATTCCTCTCATTCAGTGCCGACAGGCGTGTGTAGATTTCCAAATCTTGATCGAGCAGAACAGCAGGCGAACTCGAGGGGAGGCAAGAACAAGTCTTAGAGATTGGGCTAAGTTGATGTACATGAATGGCGATATCGTTTCGTTCAAAGAACTCTTAGCAGGTTACAAAGGGACAATAGCTATAGCGCTAGCTGACGCCAACCTGTTAGTTTCTCGGCCCAACAGGAAGGGTTTCGCTAATTTGCTTCCAGGCGCTCGTCCAAGGTTACCCTTGAAGTTCTGAATGATTATAAAAACTTGATTTGCGACACTAAGCTTGATCTGGAGAAGCATCTGAATGACATCGACTCCAAATTGCAAGACATAGTATCTCAAGGAGCCAAGACAGAAGCTGCTGAAGGCCATGCCCATCTACGAAAATTTGAGAAGGAAAAAGAAAGTACAGAACGATGCCTCGAGTACCTGAAACATCTCCTCGAAGAAATCAATGGGATGAGTTTTCAACCCGTTCTTACTGAGCCCTCCTCGAAGACTGCTGTTATGTCTATCTCAGCTGAAAACATGACACTCGCTGATTCCCTCACTATTTCCACGCTCAAGACATGCAGCTTCAATCTTGCGGACACCATCGACCGCCTCGAATCGCACCGTGGTAATACCGAGGAGAATCTCCGGCTTAAGGACTTAGTACAAGATTTGAATCAGAAAGTCGATCCGGGTGCGAATCGCGAGACGCTCCAAAATGAGTTGGAAAGCACGAAGCAGTGCTTGAGTGTCTGCGATCGGGCATCGGAATGGGCATCGTCTGGAAGGGTGCACGTGGTTGAAGATATCAGCGTCGGGAACGATGGGAAGCAAATTTGCGTGTCTACGCTGGGGGACCTGTTCAACATCAAGGGAGCTAGGGCCGGCCATGGTTCTATTCAATTCTTCGGGTCGGTTTCGGAGGGTAGTCTTAACGAAGTGCTGAGATCTCAGAACCAGCGGCAACATGTACGCAATGAAGGCACGGTAGAAGAGGAATGCGTAGGTGGAGGGTACACGCAATCAACAAGGTAGTTCTATTCGCTCCTCTGCTGCCCACCCACAATCCTATTGTGTTGATCCCGACCAGCCTCTGCTAGAGATTTCCCTGCTCCATGTTTCTCAAAGCGAGATGCTTCAGCGTATGTGGGTGACTGCCGATTTGTAATGACTTGGCGTTGGCTCAACATCTTGGTGAGTTCCTGGACTGAGCTGTCTTCCCATGAACCGATAACTTGATAGGAGTTGACTCCAGCTCCAACGTCTTTAGCGTCATAGAGGTGGTCTTTGGTAGATACCAAGAGCTGGACGCTGTTATCCCCGACTTTGATCTCTTGCAAGCGATGCGTTGGGCGGCTGCATGATCCGGTCTCGTCCTTAGGCGGTATTTGCGTATCTGGATCCGCGGGAACTGACATTTTGTGGTGTTGTAATGTTTGGTATGACGAATTAGCTTCGGTGAGAATAAACCAAGTGGTATGAGGGAAAAGTTATCACTTACCCCGCTGTGTGAGATTCGGCAAATAACCGTGTACTAAGAACTTGTGGAGCCTGTGTTAACGGCAGCACTAACACAAGTCATATCATAATTTATCTCATTACTGTCTTGAAATATGTCATTACTGCTGTGTTTAATAGTTGCATTTAGCTAATAAGAATGATTCAACTTAGATGCTATTAAAACATTAGCTACTCCAGTACGTAACTCCTGGCTTACTACATGCTACTTAATTGTTATTCCTGTCTCTTCTCCCTTGACCTGTTAGTCCGATAGGGTATAGTGGCTGGTATAGTGGGGCGTTTCCAGCCACTAATGGTCATCTCGAAAAGGTAAGCCACTTTCACATTTTTAAAACTAAGATAAATAGAACTCGCTATAAAACTGGACCTTAAGCAGTTAACAACTGCTCGTAAAACCCACCATATCCAAGCTGCTTATTATGCAAATGGATCTCCAGAATCCAATGCCTCTTATTCCCATCCTTCCCAACCGTGTTCATAGAATTGCTATTCCGTTCAGCAATGTAAAGCGTGATCTTGTCTTTAGGAATGCGTTCATGCGGAAAAGACCCAACAATATGGCCCGCAATCGGCGCACCAAACTCAAAGCCCTCCTTCTCAGCAGCCTCCTTGGCAATATTGTAGAGTTCCTCTCCCGTCATGTCTGGGTCCTCGCAGTACTTGGCTTTAACATCGATCCAGATTGGCTCCAGAGCGTCACGCAGCTTGATCTTATTCGGGTCATTTCCCAAAACAAAAGTGCGGCCAAAATCAGCCTCCCACTCTTCAAAGACAGGCCCAAGGTCGACGATGAGGATGTCATTTTGTTGAATTATTCGGTCAGGTGGGTTATCCTCGAATGGTCTTAAGGTGTTGGGTCCGCTGCGAATCACTCGCTTGTGCCAGTGAGTCCTCACACCGTGACGTTCAGCGCCGAGAGCATGGATTTCGTTGTTCAACTCTTTCTCGCTGATGCCAGGGCGGATGAGAGTTTTTTCGATTTCGTTGAATAGCTCGATAGCCTTTTTCTCGGCATCTTGGAGTGAAGCCGCACGTTGTTCTTCAGCAGACATTCTTTAGCTTTTGACTGTATCTGCAAAGAAAGTTGTAACAAGACGATGGTGGTGATCGGGTTGCGCTGGGCCACTCATAGTGAGGTTATTTATAACCAGTAAAAAGCTGACATAACCGGAAGTGCCGGCGTAATTATTGTGCGACAGTGGTGTTACTCGTCGGATTCCTGTTCTAATTGCCGTATTTGGGATAGGACTCTCCGCTGTCGGACTGCCTTATAATGTTTCTGCGCCGTATCGCGTTTACATACAGTGCAGCTTGTCAAACTCGTTTATTAGCGTGCTAATGAGTTCCGGAAAAGGACGGTGACAATGTCGAGCACCCATTAAGATGTAACAACGGAGATCTTCCCGTATTGAATGAGAATCACATTACATTACGAGTAGCTCCGGGAGATTCAGGTTGTATCTGCAATACTAAAACATGCTAATAGCAAGATGTTGAGATGCACACTTCGACAGTCGGCTACCAGCAGCAGCAAGAACATGCTTGTCGACGTAAATGTATCTGTGTAAATATCTATATGGGTTGTATAGTATTCTTCAAAACGCTCTATTGTGTGACGTGTATGCATTTTCGTTTACCGTGGAACGTGGAATTGACCTTTCCATGAGATGTATCGGCCACAGAAGGTACATGATTTGCGTTGGTCTTCGGCCAAATTCCGTGATTGCCGTTCAAAAGCAGAGCAGAGGTAAACACTGCCGCATCGAGTGGACCACGGACAGCTGTTTCGCCACCGTCTGAGGTGGGACTGAGTGGCAGAGTGAAGATTGTATCATCAATCCCACTGAGCTTCGAGTACCTTCGACTCGGGCTCCCAACGGTTGATGGCATCGTCATTTGGATATCAAACGTATTGAATAAGGTATCTAACTATTGCAAACTTTAATGAACCATTACACCCCCCTTCAAAATAGAAGACATGGAAGGCTGACATCATGAAGTATACACAAGAGTCTATACACTGCCCCAAAGGCTGGTATGCTTGTGTTCATGCGGTCCGTGGCCTACCCATTCCTTACTGAGGGGGTTCGAATACACGCCATCTGCCCGCGCACCGTTCGCACAAACCTCCTCACAAACAAGATGATGAGCTCTTTCCCAGATGAACATCTGACCGCAGTGGAAGCTGTGGTATCAACTGTTGAATGTCTTATTAGTGGCGGGAGCTTTACAGACTCGGCAAGGAAACATGTATCTGGAGTTGATAACTATGGATTGGCTGTCGAGATTTTTAGCACCAGTACCTTTCTCAGGGACCAGATAGAGTGCAGCAGTTATGACTTAAGGGACCTGTGTGAAGCTGCAAACTTGAAAAGCCAAAGAGCTAATCTAACTAGTACGGTCTGATACTTGTACTTGGCTTGGGTAATCGAAGTTGCACCAGCAAAATCCGACGACGCCAACAAAGAGGCAGATCTACCAGCAGCGGAGAAATATGGCTATCAAGGATAATATAGTTGTAACGAAACTCTGAATCGATAGTGTAGTATCTTACATAATCAGTTTCAGAATATTGTACATGTTTAGTCATTGAGGTATGAGGCGTTCATGGCCATAGATTGGTTTTCGTAGCCTTTTCTGCGAATTGTAAGATATTCCCATGACGAAAGGTTAAACACAAGGCATGATATGTGCATTCCTTGGCTGTCGTGGTAGCGTGGACCAGACTGGCCAGGCACGATAGGGTCATCAGTCCCACTGAGCTTCCAGAACCTTCGACTCCGGCTCCCACTGGTTTATAGCGTCGTCGTCAGGATATCCAACGTACTGGACGAAGTATTCAGTGACCTGCCCACTCTCTCTGCGGCGATGAGCATACAGGATTCGTAGGGGACAGGTGTCCCTCACGCCTTGTGCATCTCGTCCCCCAACTCGCTGCCAATAGGCGAGGAGCTTTGCTTCATCGCGCTCGTGGACGAATCTCTCGTCAACCCATCCTTCCCATCGGGCCTTGGATTTTGAGCCCCTGATAAACAAGGCCACGAAAGGGCCGTCCTTGTCGCCGACGGTGTCGACCTTGTGCTTGAGAATTAAAAAGTTGGGATGAACATCATCCATTGCTGTGACATGTTAGACTCAGGGTATGATACTGAGACCAGGGGCTGGGACTTACGACTGGGGGTTATAGTCCAAGGACTGGAAGAGGATGTGAGTGAAGCCATTTCGAATGGATCGGTAGTGAAAGACTTGCTATTGCTGTTGTACGGTGTGGCGTTGGAAACAGTAAGGGTCAAAGGATGACAATAGAGTCTGGTATTGGTGGCCGTATTGTTCAGAGAAGAAAGGTAGTGCGGGTTTTGAGAGATGTAAAGCCAGGTGATGATGGTTGGCGTATTCTGACAGTACTTGAGACCAGATGTTGAGAAACAAATGTAAAGTTTTGTCAGAATAGGGAAAAAGATGAGGAGGATGAAACTCGTCGGGACTTGGAGACATGAGGGGCTTTATAGGCAGTATTGTCAGGCAGTCCTCGTGACTGTGGAGTCATTGGCGTACTGGCGTAAGGTCAGTGTTTTAAAGAGGCTTCAGCCACCAGGGCACAAAGGTAAAGGACAGCCATAAACACATACAGGCAAAGTATTCTCCGCCCTCACTATTCCCTAGGATCTTGCTTTGGCTGAAAGGTTAGATGTCCTGATGAGTGGAGTCATTGAAGCTCTAGAGATTCGAGTTACGGAAGTTACATAATCTTAAAAAGCTTAATTGCTGAGCAGCTGCCATACATAGCAGGGAGGCAGGCCTGTCTTTTGCCACAAGAATAAAGTTTAAGTGGCAGATTGGATAAAAGACTCTGAAGTCTCTCCTTTACTTGGAAGCCTATCAAGACGATGCAGAGCTAGATTTAGAGTTCAATCATTTTCTACATTGCCGACAACCTATCAGTCTGAATGTATAAAGACTTTCAGTTGCAAAAGTCAGAAATGCCGATGGAGGTTGTCACATGACTTGCTTTAGCAACGTTTAAACCGATCTACCGCCAGAGAAGAGCTTGCTGCAAAGCATAACCACATAACCAGCATCTATGCCGTTCTATGACAAAACCTTGAATGCAGGGGCCGCCAGACACACACACTGTGCCACGTATAAGCTTCAGGAGTCTAACCAATCGATATTTACTCACAACCAATGTCTTCGATGATTTAACTGTCTTGCATCATGTAGTCATGGTTCAACCCTTCACAGACATCCTCCCTTGGTAACTCATTTGGTCTACAGTATTCACAGTGGAAGCTAGGCATGACGATATGAACCGTCCTGGGGGCCAGCCGGGGAAGCTTTCGTGCCATTCAAGAGCCATTACCTACTTGGGCAGTCTAAAGGTTGATAGGATTGAGCTAGTAGCCAAAGGATGCATGGATGGCAAAAGCTATACTCCCCGTTCAGGTTCTCCCTGGCTTGCGGTCTGGTCTTGTCAAACCTCGCACTAAGTGGTCATATAAATCTTCAACTCGAAGCTTCAGGATCCTTCGTGAGGGCAATGGACGTGGCATTCCAAACTGGGCCCAGGTCAGATTCCATGTCGCAGGGGGCCATTGTAGATCTTCGTTGGTTGACTTCACCTGACTCCCTTGCTTGTCAACTCTACTACTACCTTTTTGGTATGTCTGCACCATGCTAGGAATATTGTCAACAAGACTCTGTCTTTAGGGACCTCAATCTCTTTTTCGTAGGACATCTCGACGACATTGTTTAGCTGTGCAGCTGCTCTGTACGGTTAAGAGAAATGTGCCTCAAATCGAGGCAGGTAACGAAAACATAGATGAAAGCTCTAGCCGTATTCAGTACTGATTAGATGCACTTCTTCCTCCAGCTTTTCCGCCTCGCAATCCTTGGAGCCTACATGACTAGTACGGGTGAAGCCCTGGTACTACTATTCCTCGCTTGCTATCTGGAAGGTTCGAAATCCCGGTACTCTCGGTAGTATTTTAATTCCGACCCAGCATTTGTTTATCATGCTTTTCTTGAGCAAGGGGCTTGCTATCCACAAAGCCGCGCGCCATTTACTAATCTGTATTCTAGGGATGGCTGTATTATACTGCCAATGATTCCCTGGCATGTATACCACGTAGGTATATAAATAGTCCCAGGACCACCTGGCATAATTTTTGCCTTCATCATCTATCTCTCTCATTGACTGTATCTGGAACGACAGACATACATCCTCATCTAAAGAAGAAGCAAAAAGCCAAAGCACGAAAACCATGGCTATCATCGCTGTCGCCGGAGGCGCCGGAAAGCTCGGTCGCGCAATCGTTGAAGCGATTGTTGAACAGGGCCAGCATACCGTAGTTATCTTGGCTCGAGAGGTAAATCACATCAGACTACGAAGCTTGACAGGAAAACATCTAACACATAGACATCGTCCAGGCTAAAGATGTACAAGGAGTCAAGGTTGTCAGCGTCGACTACACCAACACCGATGAGCTTGCAGCCACGCTTGAGACCAACAGCATTGAGACTGTCATATCCACTATCAACTCTATGGACGACGTCTCTGCTGAGCTGAGCTTGATCAAAGCAGCTGAGCAGTCGGGATCTACCAAAAGATACATCTCTAGTATCTGGGGCATTAAAAACAACGAAGAGTCAGTCATGCTGTGCTGTTGGGGCTTTAGAAGAACGAAACTAAACTGCGAGGACAGGATCGCATCTTATTTCCCTATCGCTCGGGCCAAGCTCAAAGTCATTGCCGCCTTGGAAGCAACCTCGAGCCTCGAGTATACGACTGTGTACAACGGCTACTTTGCTGACTACTGGGTACTCCCCAAGGTCAAGTCTTACCAAAGCCCTATCGCTCTGGTAGTCGACATCGAAAACAATTTTGCCGCTATTCCAGGGTCTGGCAACGAGCTCGTGACCTTTACCCACACCTTTGACGTCGCTCGCTTTGTCGCAGCAGTCGTTGGGGCTCCCAAGTGGGACAAGGAATCCTACATCATTGGGGACAAGGTTTCGTGGAATCAATTCGTCCAGTACGCTGAAGAGGCCAAGGGTGTGAAGTTCACCATCAAGCACGACTCGATTGAGGATCTCAAGGCTGGTAAAATAACAGAGTTGCCGTCTCACCCGCACCTGTACCCTTTCTTCCCCAAGCCGATGCTGCAGGGCTTTTTTGCAGCTTTTGGCCGCATGTTTATTGAGGGGGCGTTTGACCTCAAGCCTGAGCGTACTCTCAATGAGGAGTTCCCTGAGGTCAAGGCGCGAAAGATCAGGGACCTTCTCTTTGAGGCTTGGGGACAGTAGCTGCAGCATTAGTCTATCATTATATCCAGCGTATTGCACGAAGCATTTCGCTCTCTGCGACGATGGTTGAACATGTCATGAGGAAGAGATCTGTGGAGAAACAATCATCCTTGTCCGTGATTACTAAGAGCTGCTGATTGATGATCGGATATATTTTAATTCCGACGCTGGTGGCACTTGACAAATCAAGTAGGTCAATCGGAGAACCATGTCAACTTCCAAGACAAGCATTGAACCCAAGACTTTTTACTCTATGGTATTTGCTATTAAGTATTTGCGCCTCTGAACACAAGAATCCAGATGGAAATTCAAGGCAAGCAGGCTGTGGGTGATGGAAGTAGACGAACTGTGAATGTAAGCCCCGCAATCTGACGCCTTACCCTGCAGACCTAAGACCAATAGGCTTGTGTTCCGTGTAGAAGCAGCAAGGTACGATGTGATGGCAAATTACCAAGCTGTCAAAGATGTCTGAATCGTAGGACGGCGTGTTACTATGGCGAGCGGAAAGGAAGAGGACGCGGCAAAAGGTATGTTTCTGATGGGACTGTAAAGAGTCAAGTGTTGATTATCCACAGCAAGCAGCACATTCAAACACTCGAGCAACGACTTAAAAGTGTCGAAGTTGCACTACAAGCCTTCCCTGCAGTCAATCAAGGCTTAAGTGATAGTCCTCTAGACCCTGGAATGTCTCAAGAGACGATTAATAGCCATGGGATAACAAGAGCCAATCTAACTCAATCTCCGCCGTCGAGATGGCCAGAAGAGGTCACAAGAAACATATTCTACGCTCAGAAAAACAACGTCAACCTCGAACGAAAAGTATTCGTCCCGCTCCCCCCAAAAGAGCACATCTTACACTTTATATCCAACGCCCTAGAAGACATGTACGAAGCACAGGCACTCTTCAGGCCTGACGATGTTCTGAAGCTTGTCAATGACCAGTACTCAGCCGGGTCATCAAATTGTCACACCAACCCTACTCGCTGGGTAATGCTCAACGCCCTCATTGCCACGGGCATTCATTGGAAGGCCGACAACAAAGCAATAATAGAAATGTTCCCTGTTTCGTGGTCATACTTTAAAAATGCCTTTGCTATCTTCCCAGAGATCGTCATGAACGGTGGCGGCATCGACGACTGCCAAGCGATGCTTGCTATGGCTTTGTTTATGAGGGGAACCGCCGACACCCAGGCATTCACTGCACTATTATCGGCGGCGGCGCATGCCAGCCATTGTATTGGTTTGGGTTTGGAAGATCTTTATGGATCGAGTGACCTCATCGACATGGAAAGGCGGAAACGGTGTTTTTGGACGCTATACATGCTCCGATGCAATGCGTCGTTGAACCTTAACCTTCCCGCCCCATCTGATGAAGTGAGCGTCGAGATTCCATCACAGGATCTCATAACAGGTGATAGTTCCAGCACACATCTCCCAAGGTATATGTCAACGCTGGCACTGATTCAGTCAAGAATATGTCAATGCTGTTGCCCTGGTTCATCACTCGCGAAAAGCAGTGATAAAATGATCCAGGCGCTTGCTGAACTAGACACGGATCTTGAATCATGGAGGACAGGGCTGCCTACAGAAGTTCGGCCTACAGGATCGACCCAAGTGGACAATCTCGGCATCATACACCTTCAATTTGTCTACTATGCTTCTAGTTGGAAAATCTATACGGCTATCGGGAAGCTTTACAATGTCCCTCTCACGTCGATCGAACGAGAACATCCAAACCTGCATCTGAGTACGCTTAGCCCCACACAAAGCGCCCGAGCTACCATTTATTTGCTTCAAGGGTTATCCTCACAGCCATTTGCCTCTCTATGGTAAGGCGCCCAACTAAAGTGTGTTGTCTATGCTGATGACCTAGGCAAATGATCTGCTACCCGATGTGCGCTGTTCTAATCCTCTTGACAACAGTGCTCCATGATCATGAAGACTCAAAGGTGTCTCTGAACGTCGAATGGATTGGACAATTCGTTGCTTTTCTGAAGACTTTCCAACGCCGAGAAGAATGCGATCTGAGTGGTCTCATAGGATTTTGTTCGAAGCTGTACGATATCGCATCGTTTGCACAACACAATCCAACAGATCTGGTAAGCGACAGGGAAGATGACGTAGAAGGACTACGGGGTCAGTACACAGTAAGTCTCAATCACACGACAATTCGACCCTGCTGACCTCTCAGGACTTGCGTGACCGCCTCTCAGGATCTCAAGACCCCATGCTACTCGCGCAAGGTCTGCTTACCAATATGCCGCTTCTAGGCGCAAAGGTAAGGGAAGTGTTCCATGGCATATTGGAAGAGCCCAGCGAATATGGATTCACGCCACTTGTGCCCAATGTACTCAAACCTAGTTCTTTCAAATTCTTTGGTTACAGTAAAACCGCTACCGAGAACTAGACAAGCAAAACATTAATGCCAGCCATATAACAAGCATCTGTCTAACTCAACGATATCCCTTGGCTCTCGGCCCGTTTATCTATGACCCATGTTTGCTGAACCTGATCCCACTGCTTGCTCATATCCTCAAGTTATACTCTGCTCTTAGAAGATATGTTCCTTGTCAATTAAAGGTCTTCAAGGTCTGATTCAGTAACCCTGAGAACCAACCCCTTGTCACGAAACAACATATAGGAGTCGAACAGCATTGCCTGATGTGGCTCAGCCAGCTGAAAGTCGAAGTGGCGAAAGAGCTAGAGTTCTCGTCAGCATTTTTGTAACTGCATCCGCTTAGTCCATACCTCGAAGAAAATCTTATTGAGTTCCATCAAAGCAATCGGCTTGCCTAGACAACTCCATCTCCCAAGCCCAAAGGTCAATTCAACATCTCGCTTCATCTTGGCACTCGTCTTATCATCAACCTCGATAAACCTTTCCGGTCTGAAGATATGAGCATCCTTGCCAAACAAAGTCTCTGAGCGGAGGAGTCCTGAGAAGTTGACTCCGATGTTGGTGCCGGCTGGGAGGAATGCCCCGTTGTAGAATTCGCCGCCAGCTGGAACCTCTTTGAAGCTCATGTTCGTGGAGACAGAGCGGATTCGAAGACATTCATATACCACAGCCTGTTGATGTTTTTAGTTACGCCTTGATTGGTAGTATGCTACTAACCTGTATATATGGTTGAGAAAGGGATTCTGCATTACTGATTGGTCTCGAAGCCCGTCCCTCCCGAATAGTGTTTGCGATTTCTCGCTTCAACCGAGAATAGACGTGAGGTGTCGCAAGAATGTAAAGCATGCCTGCTCTAATAACAGAAGCCGTGGTGTCTGACCCTGCAACAAACATGAAAATTGCCTCAATCTCGCATTCATCTTTAGTCAATCCATGTTTCTTGAATGAACTCTACAGGGAGTATTAGTGGAACTCGCAAACTCCCCATCGGCAGATAAATGAGACTCACAAGCATATCCCGCTTGACTTGACCATCCCCGTGGTAGAACTCCTCAACAACCTTATTAGTAAGGCCCATCATTTTACCTATTCCCTTCTTGTCTTTGATACTCGGGCCAAACAGCTGTAGAAAAAATGGAGAGAATGCTATATTCCGAAGCCATGGAACGTCCGTTGTCAATGCAACAACAGGTAGATAATCGTTCAACGTGTCGAAGAAACAGTGGATGTCCTCATCTCTCTTCAAGCAGCCAAATTCCTGGCCTAGTGCAAGGCGAGAGATAACGTCTAAAGTAAATAGACCTGCTGTCTTTGACCATACGAGCGGACGAAACTCCTTAGGTTTCGATATATATTTATCCTGTATGAGATGGATAAGATTCATGATTTGCTCGTCAATAGCGGCTTCTGGACCTGCTGTTTCCTTGCCACTGTAACCATAGATAAGCTTCGCTTTCAATTTATCATGAGCTACCGGGTCCCTCATCATGAAAAGGGACTCGTGCCAGGGATTCAATCGAGAACCGCTATATGATGCTCCTTTGGCATATGAGCTTTTGGTACTGTTGATTTTGCGCAATAGCTCCAGATCGTCTGTGAAAACCTCGTAAGGACCGACTCTCACTATCGGACCATATTTCTTATTGAGCTCAAGATGAGTCTCATATTGTTTGCCACTAAGTGCTAATCGGGCAAGCCAGAGATATGAAAATTTGGCTAAGAAGGGACCTGGGATATGACGTAGACGATACCATGCTATAATAGAAGAGAGGATGTACCAAGTGAAGATGGCCAGAGCGGCAGCATACCAATGGTTTGAAGTAAAGTGCTCAAGGAGCATTTTTAAAAGCTGTTGTTGGTACGATGGAGAGAACAAAAAAGATCGGAACAACGTGGATAATTAGTCAAGCTGGAATTATATACCCACAGCCAGATATGATCTAAACCCCTCAGGAGTTGTGATAATCCCGCTTTCTATGGGTGTTGGCTCGGCTTCATTGCAAAGGTGATATATTACTGGATTGGTTTTAGAATATTATGGGTCGTTATGACTATTCTGGCTTATCTGCATATGCAGCTCTGTGGCGCTGAGATATTTCTTTCAATACACTCCACTATCTACCCCTCCCGAGTGAGGCCTTCCATATCTAGTCTCGAAGGTCTATCAGACTGCTCAAAACCCAGTAACTATTGTGAAGGCAGCCTTCATGTCTAACTTCAACTTTTATCGTGAACCGAACATCTGATTTACCTGTTCTACTCGTCTCTCAGCGCTGCCGAGATGGCCTTCATGCCTCCTTCAAGCTCCTCCCGAGTAGGCCATCCATACCCAAGCCTGAAAAAGCCATCGGACATTTCGAACCAATGACCAGGTCCGACATATGTCGCATGTTTGTTCAAAAGCCTCTCGTAAAACGCCGAATACCCGCCTTTTGGCTCCTGCTTGATACGGGGAAAACAGACGACACCGCCAGTCGGCTTGACCCATTCCAGTAGCTCCTCGCTTTCAATCCAAGACTCGATCATCTGGAGTCGAACCCTCATCTCATCCGTTGTGTCACTCAAGATCTTCTCGCGTCGGGATAAGACATCGATTGCAATCCACTCGTTAATGACGCTACCGCTGATGCTAATTTGTTCCTTTGCAGCTAGAAAGGTTTCCTGAAGTGTCTTGTTGGTGGAAATGAGCCAACCGATACGGACTCCAGGCATACCGAAGGACTTTGACAGCGAGCAGACGCTGAGAACATGATTGCCCAAAGACGCAGCGACTGGCAGCTTCTCGGCAAAAGCGATATCCCGATATGTCTCATCGACAAGCAATAAAACACCTTTCTTCTTAGTGATAGCCACAAGCTTGTCGAGTGCCTCTCGAGACAGTGTGGAGCCGGTAGGGTTATGCGGGCATGTCACCGAGACAAGTCGAGTGTTAGGCTTGATAGCAGCCTCGATTTGACCAATGTCGGGCTGAAAGCCACCCTCAAACGTAACATCAATGTAGGAGATCTCGCAACCAACAGCCTTGGGAGTTTCCAGATTCGTAGCGTAGTTGGGACGCACCACGACAAGATGATTACGCTCTGACTCAGGGGTTCCACCCAATTGTGAGGTCGTGATGATGAACAGCGCCCCAGCAGCTCCAGAGGTGATGAGAACGTCATCGGCATTCACGCCGGCGTCATCAGCGATAAGCTTTCGCAGCTTTGTCTCGCCTCGGTGTTCGTTGTATAGGAGGGTAAGATTCGGGATCTTGATGTCCAGTGACTCCAGTGTCTGGTCGGTAACGGAGCTTTCGGAGAGATTGTACTTGATCTTGTCGTAGCCGTACTCCTCGGGCGACTCAATCTCAATGGGCATGCGCTCAAACTTCATTTTTGTATTGGCAACGAGGCGCTACAGCGTAGGTGATTTGTGTTGAAAAGTTGGGTAACAAGATCTATCAAGTGCTTGGTGATTGGAGAAGATAGCAGAAAGTTGGATAAAGAGGGCTGATGGTGCCGGATATATAAGAGTCTATGCTGAGCGATCGAAGATGCAGTGTAATAACAACGAGAGATCTCATGACTTTGAGTCAGCCAGTCAGCATTCTCAAGCTTTCTGAAGTTACTGGCGCTTCGACCTGCCTTCCCAGGATGGCCCGGCTGCCATTGAGCCGACTGTATCCGGTGCAATTATTTCCCATGAACCTGGTTTCGTGGGGCGTGTTCAGCACTCAGTTTGCTTTTCAGAACAAATGGACCTTTATCAATGCGTCCTGTCCAGATTTAGCAAAGAAAATCTTAGCACTAAAGCTCACATCAAGTAGATCCTCATTCTAGCGTGTATCATGGCACGTTAGTACTCCCTGCTATGAAAGAGGTTCGAAACTCGAATTAAGCATCTAAGGGTCCCCGTTATCAGGAGAAGTTTCTACGTAAGTAGCACATTACCTCCTGTCCGGAACACTAATCCCACCCCAACATCATTAGGGTCTGGAGGTGCGGCCCAACGGCTCTTTAGGAGCTTGATGACGGTACCGCTGTTTCCAAACCCTCCACTCTCTTCCTGGATTCTACATAGAACTGACTCCAAAAAGCACTGGAGACTGGGCTCAGCCATGCGGCCAATGATATAGAGTGGCCAGACCAGGCCCCGGAGAGGAACGGCTTGGGGCCAGTCCTTCAGGACAGTGACCGACTCTGTAATCGCACCCTTAATCTCGGGAAGACATGCCCAGGGCCCGGAGACTATTGTACTTGACAAGACTAACGACGCAAGTGCGAAAACATGGGAGACATATGGAGCCGGTGAAATACTGCCACGATTACTGTCTCCTCCCTATTCATATTTGAGTTGTCAGCTATGTTTTAGTAGAGTCTGATAATGCTTTCAGAACTCACCTTTTTAGTTTGCCTTAGTTCCCTGATGCCGTCTTGTAGTCTCTTCTCTATTCTTTGGCCCCTTCTCACCAACTCCGGCACGCTTAGAGCCCCTTTCTGCTTCATATCCTTTTTCCATGCTTGAAGATGAGCCAAGTCTCCAATAGCAATCATGACCCAGTTGTAACAGCCCATCAAGTCCTCCATTGCGAGATCTGACCCCTCTAGCCATTTTCGATAAGGTATCCGTGGGACACGCCTTGTCGTTGCACAAGCCAGGATATCATGCCACAATGCTTCAGCGATGAGGAAACTGAAATCTGCTTGCAATTGAGGATCATCGCCGCGTAAAAAAGTGATTGGAGAAGGCAAAGCATTTTCGGAGGACGATGAAGTCTGGAGTAGGACGTCCGGCGATTGCATAGCGACGACAGCCGTGACGGCGTCGAGGTGCGGAACCCAATCGTACTCAGCTCCATTGAAAACCTGAAAGATAAGTTGAAGAAATCATCCTCTCAGGATACAAGTAGTTCTAGGACCTACCTCAAAACTTATCAGTGTCAAACTAGCCGCTATAAACTCAGCCAGCTTGGTCCGGTCGTTAAGCAGTGTCTCGGTCTCAGTATGCTGCGAGAGATTCCGCAACTCTCTCAAGGCCATTGAGTGGAACTCAAATGCTTGCCGGTTATAAGAGCACCTCTTCTGGGATGCATCTCGATGCAAGGTGGAGAGTGCAAGCGCAGCATGCGACAGCGAGCGATCGTTGTAGAGAAATACGAGAAGCCAGCCTCTGTTACCCAAGCGGGACTGGAACTGGTAGTAGGGGAACTGCCAGACAAACACATGGTCGAGATAATACATTATAAGAGATGCCAATCTGGGTTGCAAGATGCAAGGCGGAGTGTAACCCTGTGATGGAGAGACCGGGTGTGCAGTTTCTTCTTCAAGGATTGAGTTTCGTGGGAGTGAGCTACTCGAAGCCTGTACAAAGGTCTCCGAAGACTGCAAGTTATCACAGCCATGATGTGCATTCTGCTCTGATAGAAACGGACTTGAAAGCCCAGTTGCACCTGGAGCTAGTGGTGTCTGCAACGGGGTACATCGCTCCGACGGAGAAGTAACTGTCACATCCCTTAGAAGGCTCTGGTTTCGCTGACCCCTCCGAACCTTCTTCAGATGCTGTTTGACAGCTCTTTTGATTCGCTCAAGCTCTCGGTGCTCGGCATCTGACCCGTCCATCCACGTAGGCTTGGATCCATAGCCATGGCACGGGATCCGTCGGTCGGTGCATTCCCTACAGGCAGGGATTTGGAGGTCGCATTTCCGATGTCTGAGCTTACACGTCCAGCATCCGCTGGGGAATGATCTCATTATTGCTGATGAAGGGTGAGAAAACGTTGTACTTGGAGCAACTCGGAGTTTGTGGGGTCATAACCCCCACCACTTTTCTAACAGGCAAATCACATCATGTTCCGGTTTTAAGACTCGGAGGCGCTTCGACATGCCCTCCCAGAAAGTCTCTTTCAAGCCTAGCGTGTCCAGTTTAAGTGGATGGCTTGGAGCCACAGCCAAGTCTAGAATCCATCAGTCAATAGAATGGCAAGCACGATTTGACCTTGCTGATGGAAGCCTTTGATGCTATCTAGCCCGGGGCCAGATTTTCTCAGGACCTTGCTAGCCTCGGATGCAACCTCACACAATCACAACAACCTCGACCCAAGCATATGTTACACAAAGATATTCTTTACTCCTCAATTAAACTACAGTAGTTATACTAAATACCGTTTTCCTAAATCGTTCTAATTCAAGGATCAGCTATAATTTGGAGGGGTGCCACAATTGTCAAATCCCCCTTCTTGAACCCAAGCCGCAAGCGCACATCGTAAGTCCTAGAGATGAGGCAGGAATGGAATGTAGGCAAAATAGTCTTGCTACCGATCGACAGAGACAGTGGTACCTGCAGCGTAGAACTGTAAAACTCGGCAGACGAGTCCAGGAATCCTGGATTCTTGTCTTCTAGCCTGAGATTGTCATGTCGTGCCCAGGAGAATTGCGGACAACAGACGGCCAATGCAATTGTCGCGGTGAATGGTTGCTGGAGGGTGGGCTTTTCATCCTGGTCAGGGAATACTTGGTATGCATCCGCTTGATGCCAGGTGCAAGATCGAAGAGAAAGAGATATGCTGTCCAGTTTCGGAGGCGTGATCCCTTGAACTTCAGGATTGAATGTCAATGCGACATCAATGAACGTAGGTTTAATCACGGTGCCATACGCCTCAAGATGAAGTGGTTCAGGTTGCATCGCTACGGCACTGATGGTCCCAAACGGACGCTTGAGCGGGTTGCTCCGAAGAGATTTCGTGTCTCGCAACTTGTATCGCGGGTTTGTCAGCGACACATGTAGAGGCGGGCTCTCGCTTAATCTTGGAATGAACCGTATTGTTCTCTTGGTTGTAGAATCTTGACTGTGAGCCGTATCCAGAGATGGGGTCGATGTGACGCAGGCATTGATTCCATATTCAACCTCGACGACCCCAGGACTCATGTCACCTCGATCCCAGTCTTTTCCTACTGTTGGAGGAGGCAATAAGTGCTTATCTGTAACAGTCGCTGATACAATATCGTGCGTGCACGCCGTTGAGTCCAATTGATGGGGTAAAATGAATTCAAAGGGTATCTTGTACGAGTGACCTTTTGTGAGTGTTGTTCCGACCAAATTGAGAATATCGGGCGAAATCAGGTCCAACTTTAGAAAGCGATGTATAGTCGTAGTTGTTAGCTTTTGGCCGACTGTGCGAATCGTCGTAACACCATCAAGTGAGACAGTGATGGAGGAAACGCAAATATCTGCAGCGGGTGAAATAGCTAAATGACCTTGTACAACGAAACCAGAGGACTAGATCTTGGCGACGTAATGGTCGGTAAGTTTTATCTCGAGCTTGCAGGGTCTTCGCCAGTTGAGGACTTTTGAGGCTGCCTTGGAAATCCCCAGCTCCTCCATTTGGTGGCTATGCCGAGGAGATGTCATTGAGGATAAGGGTAAATATCGTTGAACTTTGTAAGATAGGGTGTGAATATAAAGGATTTCCCAGGTTTCTGTTTTAAGCAGCGGGCTTTTCTATACTTACAGAAACTCGGAGTACCACTCGAAGGTACCTTGCTTGTGATTTGAATTTACGTAATGATTTCACAAGGAGTGTCTAAAGGAATATCTAGCTGTAATGATGGATTTCTACTGACTCGCCTTAGTGACTCGCGTACATGATTATGTTATATTTGCAAAACCTTAGCAAGACCGCATATAACATCAACTTTACAGCAAGACGTTATCAATATAAGCTCTAAGCTCCTTCAAACCATCAACCAACACATCTGTCTCACAGACATAGCCCATACGAACATAACCCTTGAAGTCCGCATCACCTCCAAAGCAGCGAGATCCCGCCACAAAGAGGAGCTTAGCCTTTTCCAACAAATCAAGACAAAGCTTGACATCATCCACAGGATCCCCGTTCTTGTCATTGAAGCGGATGAACGCTGTAGTACCCGCCTTGGGCTCCACCCACGAACAAACAGACTTGTACCGGTCCATGAAATCCTTGAGGATGGCAGCGTTTGTCCTGGCGAGTGTGATATTCCGCTGCACCAAGGCGGGCTTGACCTCAGGGGACAGGGCGAACCTGGCAATCTGATCATCGATCTGGGAGACGCTGATGGTGGTGTAGTCGCGGGCTAGCATGATGGCAGAGATGATGGATCGATCACGGCTGGCGATCCATCCGACGCGGATGCCTGCTAGCGCATAGCCCTTGGACATTGATCCCGTTGCAATGGTCTTTTGGTAAACTAGTGTTGTCACTGGCTTGGGCACTTCAGTGTGATCGCAACCAGACGCACCGCCATGGAAGAGCGGTCGGTATACCTCATCAGAGAAGAGGATGATACCATTCTCCTCTGCAATCTTGGCGATCCGGTCGATTACTCTGCTTGGGATTGGTGCACCGGTTGGGTTATTGGGGTTGTTAATGATGATCATCTAACTTGTCAGTATCTCATGTTGGATAGAACGATAGAGGGCAGTAATCCATACCTTAGTATTTGGCTTGATCAGATCAGCTAGTTCATCGACATCAGGCACAAAGCCATTCTCCTTCTTCAACTTCCACAAAGTCACTTCAGCCCCGAGACTACGAGGGGTATCGTAGAGTTGCTGATACGTCGGATAAACACAAATAACATGATCACCAGGGCCTATCAGCGTATACAGAGCCAAGAAGTTAGCCCCTATAGCACCCTGAGTGACGATGACATCCTCTGGCCCCAACGGGACACCCTCAGTGCTGCAGTGAGCAGCGATGCGCTCGCGGAGGGTCTGAGATCCTGGGATCGCGCCATATGTGAGCTTGACGCTCGTGTCGATGGGGTTCTTGGCGGGACCGCTGGACATAGCGACTAGGTCATCGATGGACACAGAAGCAGCGCATGTCTCGGCAACGTTGAGCACGCCTGGCGTGGTTTCATAGGCGTCCATCCATTGCTCCACGGCGAAGGGGGTGATGCGAACCATGATGAATGCTTAGATGGCACGTGTATGTATGTTCTGGTGTGCGTGTGTTTGCTTGGTTTGGTGCTCAAGTTGGAGGCTCTAGAAGGGATGTTTAAATATCCGATCCCATCGCTAAACTAGATATCAATTGGAACAAGTGGCCTACGCCCTTGATGTGATGAATGTCGAGATCGAGCGAAGCCTAGACGTCCGACGGCTTGTCGATTGGTCAATGACTGCGTTGCGTTAGCCGACGGCGTCTTTCCAGGCCCACTCGCCTCCTCGGCATGTGCCGGGATGATCTATAGACCCACGTTGACGATACCAAAGACAGGTAGCGCCGCTTACTTTGCTTTCTTTGGCTCAGACTAGCCCAATCTACGACTCCAGCTTTTTCAACTTGGAGTTTCTTGCCTTGCAAAAATCTCTCCACTCCAGGGTAGTGTAGCCAGTCAAGGAAGAAGTGACTGGTTACAGCTTTAGTTTGCAACATCTACCGCGTAAAATACTACAATAGGACATGTATTCCGTTCAAGAGGTAGAAGCGGCGGTACCACAGTATATAATCTTGATACGTTGCGAAATTCCGTGAATCTTGACAAGACAAAACTCCTAGTCAGGCGATTACTCTATTCATGTTGAGACCCTCACACCTGGTCTTTTTATCTCACCCTGTCCTCTCGCCCTTCACCATGCCCAACTTTGAAGCAGTCTATACGGCTGACGCTTGTGCACCTCTACCTCAGTTCTCCCAAGCTGTGAAATACAACGGCATGGTCTACTGCAGCGGTTCCATCGGCATTGATCCCGCAACCGACGATCTTGTTCCTGGTTCTGTCACGGACCGAGCCCGCATGGCACTCAAGAACCTCAAAATCGTGCTCGAAGCTGCTGGCAGTAGTCTAGACCGCGTAGTCAAGGCCATGTCTTCTTGGCTGACATGAAGGATTTCGCCGCCTTTAATATCGCGTGGGATGAGTTCTTTCCTGCTGAGCCCAAACCTGTAAGTAGCATTCAACATATCCTTTAGACCTATTCTTTGACTATCGTTCACAACTACAGTGTCGGACTTGTGTTGCTGTCCATCAGCTGCCTTTGAACACTGATGTTGAGATTGAGATGACAGCTAGCTGTTAGTTCTAGTGGTGTAGATAGTACCAAACATATAACTTTTACTCGTCCGAACTTTAGTAAGAGTGGCCAGAGGCGACCATGCAAGAAGCAGGCGCCTATTGACCAAAAGCTCCCAGGTGCTATCAGTCGCGTGTTTAAGGGTAAGGGAGTGAATGAATAACAATATAAGACTATAGCACTCTATGAAACATCAGAACTAGCTAACTTGAATAATACTTCAAAGTTCCCACATCTAAATTTCTTAAAGCAGAAGTGAAATCCCTAGCTTACCCCGAAGCCGCAGGATGTGTACCCTGCCAGAGAGGTTTTAGATTCTTGGCCCGAGGCAGCTCAGGAAGTATCTCACTGACCCAAGCAATAATCTGAGGGGCGCCAAAAGAGAGTTTGCAGCCAGTTGCAGTAGTGTGGCATTGTACATGACTGTGAGAGCTTGAATGATGAGAGCTGACGTTAGTGCTAAAAGGCCCCCAGCCTACAGATGTGTCGCTCGAGGTCGTCTTGGAGTTGAAGTATTCCTGGATGTGCCTCGTCGAACCAGTAAAGTCAATGCTCGTGTCTGCAGCGAGGATGAACGACGTCGGGTATGCCGGAAACTCGAGATTCAACTTGGTCTCCTGCGTTGCGATGGCTGTCTTGAGACGAGACGCGCCCGGGCTGAGGAGAACATCTGCAGCTATGTCGAGGTCGGCGTCGTTGAAGATTTCAGCCTGCAGCCAAGGCCGGTCGATGTCGACGACAAGGGCTGAGAAGGATACACTTACATCACAAGACGCCATATCGTCCTGTATGGATGAATGTGCCGAGTCGTGCGAGTAGGAACCACCGGCGGCCTGGAGAGCGAAGCCTACTGAGCTGCCTGTACTGAACCTAGTGTCCTTAGACTTGGCTACCTTGTTTCGATCGGCGGCGGAGAAGGAGAAGGATATTGTGGTCTAAGGATTAGAGTCGGTTACACTAGTTTGGCTCTGTGTCTTGCTGCTGGAGGTGACTGGCTTGTCTGTGTTTAAGGTGCTATCTTGATTGATACTAAAGATTGGGTTGGCATATTCTGAACCTTCTGGCGTAATAGTTGTTGAACCTACTGATGTTCGGTCACCAGCCTCTGGAGCCGTTGCTCCTGTGATGATAGAGACGGTGGGAGGACAACTCGCGGCCTTTGTAGCACCAAGGGTCGTAAGGGCAGCTAGTTGGCTTGTTATGATGCTTTGTTTCCCTGTGATCCAAGTCTCTACCTGCTTGGCGGCATCACTATCCGCAGGCATATTGGCCATATCATAGCTGTCCCAGTCAGCGGCAGACATGTCCCGATCCTGCTGCGACTTGAAGAGAGCTGCCCGAGCGTCGGCGAGCGTCTTCTGGGCCTGCGTGAGTCCAGTGCTGGAGGTGTCTGTTGCAGTTTTATCTGTCGGGGCAGGCGGTGGCTGAACTCCACCTGAGCTGCCTTCGGCGGCATAAAGTGCAGAAAAATTGGTTTTAACAGTCTTTTCTGCGTCTAATACTTTGGGCACTGTAGGGGCTGGTATGGCAGGCGGCTTAGTCGAGGTATCTACAGGATACTTGCCATCTTTGATGAGTGCTTGGGCGGCCGTGTATGAGTCTGATAAGGCATTGAGGCGTGCGATCTCCGAATCTAGCTGACCAAGGGTGTACGTTCCGTTGCGGGCATACCAGCTTCAGCGGTTTGCCTCAAAAGAGTGCTTACACCAGCAATAGAGGTCAATGCCTCATCGTGGAGCTCTGATTCGGACATCTTGGAGATAGGATAGTATCCCTGGAAGAATGATAGCTTGGGAGTACAGAATGATATTAAACCGGCCTGATGCAAATGCGGTTGTTATATACTGAATTAGATGGGAGGACACAGATTTCAATCAAGCATTCAAGATAACCAACCCAGGTTGGAGCGGCCGACTCACTGTTCAGGCAGTGAGCTTCCGAGGAAGAAATGTCTTGATCCGTCATCGAATAATGTCGCTTCAGCCGTAGCCCAGGCCTTTGTCGACAAGCATTAACTGGGACATGAGAGTACGGTCTGAGAGTCGCGTGGGTCCGAATTTACATTATTGACAATAGTCAACAAAGATATTGAACAAGGCTTCACGCACTCAATCGATAGTCCGATACCGAGGACCAGTACCCGTCTATTCGCGACTAATGCATCCTGGAATGTATTCATCTCTGATCGGTTCTAGTTCCTGAGCTGAGCTCATAAGAGACATCAGCCAGCCACAGCCAGGCAGGTGAATATCATCCAGGATGTCAGCTAACAACATCGATCACACTAAACCCGAAAGTAGCTCCAGCCAGCCATTCTTGGTCTGGACCGGGAATGGGCCGCCCCCACATGTCGCAGCGCAGCCTATTATTGGACAGGGCTGCCTGGGAGAAAGTCGACTGATTTCTTCATGTGCCGCCCATTGGATAGATTGGGTTCTTAAGAATACTGAGCCGAGACATCCGTGGTGATATTCAGCTGTTATCTGTAGTGGTCTAGATTCCAGCTGCTGAAGGTATGTCTCTAAGACTTGGTTAGACTAGATTGTAATCACGAGTAAAATTGCAATATAAACTCATGATACTCACTCGGTGACTTCAAATTCTTCATCAGATATCATTGACTCTACTCATCCTTCTTCGCTTGTTTGCCTCGAATTCCTGACCTAAGACTACGGCATTACAAAAGAAACAGCTTCGTGTTGATGTCTTCGGTCTCAAGCCTCTAGTTTACAAGATCAGCCTGTAATTTGTACGCACGCAAAAGCAATATTTCCTTTCCTGACTGACCTTTTCAGGCGAAATCGTCAGACCAGAGCCATGCCAGGGCTAAGAGAGTCCAACCCAATTCTTACTTCCATCTCTGACTGGATTCTTGCCAAAAGCGCTGAGATCGAATATGCCCGCTCAACCAATGGCGGATGGGAAGGCTGGTCGCAAGTCGAGCTTGCATGGGTCCTGACTCGTGGTCATACCTATAAGTATGACCAGGGTTCTAACATACTCATCAGCCGAGAGTCTCACCTGTTCGAAGAGAACTCGCTCAAAGCCGATCTTGAAATCTCCGGGCCAGGCGGTGTCGTGTTTGAGCTGAAGTGTGAGAGAGGTCCTCGAATGGTGGATGACTCGCAAAACCCGGGCCAAATGAAGGAGGACACGACCACCCTGAAAAGTTCGGCTGGGCAGCTGTTCACCGGCCTGAGAGCCGACCAGGCCAAGGTAGCTGGACTCAAAGCTTCTGCAGGCATCACAGCTGTCTTTGTGATCGGAATCTCAGTCACACGCGAGGCTTATGAAAGAATGGCTGCAATGCCGCAAGACGAGAATGCTTTTAAGCTTTATACTGCTACCGGGAACGACAACACCCCGATTTGTTTGTGGTGGTGGCAAAAGCCCATGCCGTGAAAGAAGTCTGAGCTTGGAGAGAAAATACGACTCGGGAAACAAAACTATTGGGCTATTTTTAAGACAGAGAATATATATGATTTGAAATCTGATAACGGCTCCTTTAAACTTGAGTATAATGAGCCTACACATCAAGACACTTGTAAACCGATGGATTATTCGTCGACTCTGACCACAATTCTTGATATATCATACCCCCTACTAAGCATTCGAAGGATATGCACTCTTTATTGCCTATGGTGCCAAAAAAGCAACCAAACTTCTCCACCATTTACAAACATCCACTAGTGACGAGCTCTAATGAGAATGTCCTGAAGCACAGCAGCTCCCACCCATCGCCTCTCTCGCGAGTCTAGCGCGACTCAAAGGTCGTGCCGCAGGAAGCAGATCTCGTCCCATCAAGTCAGGCAGTGGCTTTCGTGCATTCAGCTTGTGCACAGTACGAGTCGCAATCTTGGCAGAGTAGATGCTGTTCAGCCAATGAGCCAGACGATACCCGCCCTTGGCTATCTGCAGTTCAATGGTAGGGATCACAGAGTTGTAATATGCCGGGTAGAGATCGCCTGTCTGCAGGGCTGCAGCACCATTGGGCATGACAACAGTGCAGACATAAGCATTGGCATCTGAGGCCCATGCCGTGGCTGAAGTGATGGGATCAGTCACGTCGCTATCTGCGATCCAAGAAGCAGCTTGGGACTTGTAAGTACCAGAAACGATATCGGAGATGAGTGTGTTTGCCCAAGACTGCGCATCGGTCAGGGCGTGGCCCCCAATCAGCTTCTCGGGCATATAAGTGTCCCAGTCTGAATGCAGGTTATCACCAGAGTACCCATTGAAGGTGACCTTGATATCGTTCCCGCCCACCTCGTAGGCCTCATCATGCAGTGGCTGAGTAATGTCGCCCAAAAAGTGCACAAGGAACTTGAGAGCCTCAGCCTGGTTTGCTTTTGTCAGACGGGCATCTCCTACACGTTGAGTGTAGTTGGCAACAGCGGAGATGGAGCATCCTGAACTGCCGCAGTCACGATCATAGTCCACGTTGCAGTTTGTTGGCGGGCTATCCTCTGCATCAATAAAGTGTAGAGGGGCTGACCATTTGCCAGCTGTGGTTGTGCGGTAGGTATCAGCCCACGAGGCGATGTTGGCAAGGTATGAGTCTGAGGTATCACCCAGAACACCCTGTGCCCTACTCTGATATTAGTACTTGTGAAACTGACAGAGCAGTGGTAGGTATTCACCAGGAGGCAACGTCATCGTCGAGAAAGTGTTGAGCAATGTAGGCAACCGTGGCATGGCCTAAAACACCCCAGCCATGAACAGCACGAATGGCTCCAGAGGCCAGAAGAAGAGATTTGAGCATCATGGTTAGGCCAGATGATGTTTAAGCAGATGATGTTGGTGCATGTGTGAATGACTTTCACACGATACTATATACATAATCTTCAATTGCATAGTCGGCAATCATGCTTAGTTGGGCGACCGATACATGGGCTCAATTGGCCCAATGGAGTCTTATAGCCGGGCTCAGTTTGATGTGCTGGACAAAGGTCCTTCGATAGGTGCTGCAAAGCGCTACTGCTCGGCACATAATTGCCGGCACGTTTCGCAGATAGCTCATTGATAGGTAAGTAACTAGAAGATCTGATACACCTAGTTAGGTAGGTCGGTATTTGATTTGAAGATCACAAGTTGAGTGACATTATTCACCTGCCCAAAGAAGCATAATTCATCTCTAAATTATAGTACGGAGTGCTCCGCCCTCCGTAGGTTCAGTGCAATATCAACGGGTCTTTATCTTATCTTCTGATAGTTATCTACAATCTTGACAACCAATAGCCGGCTAATCGGCATGACATGGCAAGGATAGTTGCAGATCACTTTTCATCATCACATAGCCATTGGATATCGCTCTCAGAAGCCGATTTTATAGTGTCCAATCCCAGCACAGGAATCAACTAGCTATTCCGCCCACAAAACAGTGCACTGAATCTCCACGTTCAACCTCTCATTAGGCAAAGCCGCAACCTGTATACATGTCCTCGCAGGCGCCTTTGCCTTGTCCGGCCATACTTTGTTCCACTCCTTGTTCATCCCAGCATAGTCTTTCATGTCGGTCAAGAAAACAGTCGCGTTGACTACATTCTGCAGTCCGCATGCGCCATTTGTTGCCCCGTCGATAATGGCTCCGATGTTCTGCAGCACCGCTTCTGTCTGCAGAGAAATGTCCAGGTGATGGGTTCCGTCGGCGTCTGTGGTGCAGCCGACGACTGTATTATCGCCGCGACGTGATGATGTGCCAGAGACGAAAATGGTTTTGGCTGATTGAGGTATTATCCGGGCGTGGGGATAGTTGGCGAGCGATTGAGCTCTTTCGGCTGGGAGAAAGAAGGGTTCGCCATTTTGGGACGACATTTTGAATGACTTTGTTTGTCGATGCTAGAAATCCAACTTTCTTCAAGAGAGGCAATCGTTGATATTCACTGAGCGGATGTTAAGATTGGCCATCGCTGGGTTAGTTAAGTGGTGGCTACCCGCTTGCCGACACGTTGTTGAATGAGCCGGGATTCGGGCCGCCACCAGCTTCCGCGACCATGACAGCGACCGTCGTCAACAGTTCCGAGTCAGTACCGTTACCGGTTCTCACCGTCTTCAATGTAATACTTTTGGATCTTCAATTAAATACACTGCAACATCTGTTTACCCATGCCTAGCCGACCAACAACCAGAGCAAGGATATAACCAACCGCAGCACAAATGCCGAACTCTCCCATCGAAACTGTCTGGCAACTGCAGACCTTGGAGTCTGGCGAGTGCTTCATCTCTTCAGAAATGTATCAGCGCAACTTTCTCTACAGACTATGTCTCTAATGAATTCGAT